>NC_056742.1:128960326-129127826 GCF_019279795.1 Protopterus annectens | reverse complement strand
CTCATAAAGTTAAAATAACTTTAGAGAAATACAAGTTTTTGTCTTTTTCAATAAGCCCTAAATACTTACATAGACTTAGAAATAAAACAAAAAGGTTGAATAAACAAAACCATATCAAAGAAATCTTTTCTCTAAGGAAAAAGAAGAATGTTTTTAGTATACCAGGAATACTAGATGAATTTAGAAATCACTTTCACAAAATTAACCATAATAACATTAACATGGAACCTAAAGATAAAATAAAGGAGTTTATAACCACAAACATGAATAAAAAGCTTAATAAACAACAGATTAAACTATTGGACAAAAGTATTTCATATACAGAGGTTATTACACAAATAAATAAGCTTAAATCAAACAAAGCACCGGGTAATGATGGTATTATACCAGAGATATATAAAATCCTTTCTAAAAGTACATATTCATTAATACATAAGGTTTTATTTTGGCCCAAACTGAGTTAATAACCCCCATCTTGGCAATATACATTTATTTCGCCAATTTTAAAACCTAATAAAGATCCAACTAGATGTTCTTCATATCGGCCCATCTCATTACTTAATGTTGATTATAAAATGTTTATGAGTATCTTTGCTGATAGATTGAAGACAATCATTCCCGGCATTATAGATATAGATCAGACAGGCTTCATTGTAAATAGAAATACTTTTGATAATATAAGAAGAACTTTAACATTAATAGATTTTGCAAATAGGAAAAAGAAAGATTTAACACTTATTAGTCTTGATATAAGTTCAGCATTTGATTCAGTAAGTTGGGACTATCTGTTTACCTTAATGAAGTGCACAAACTTCTCAGATGCATTTGTAAATCTAATTGAGCATTTATACAAAGGAACGTTGGCTTATATTAAGGTAGGAACATATGTTTCACAAAAATACCCATTCTTAAAGGTACAAAACAAGGATGTCCACTTTCTCCACTATTATTCACTTTAGTAATGGAGCCTTGGGCTAATTTGATCAGAAACAGTACTGACATAGAGGGTTTTGAAATAGATGAAAATACAACATCCAAAATTCAACTTTTTGCAGATGATGTTCTAATTACATCAGCAGGATCTAATTCTTCTATGCAGTCTCTATTTGATAACATGATGAATTTTAAAAGTATTTCTGGTTTAATATTCAATGAAGAAAAAACTAAAAGACTACCTATATATACACGAAAAAATATTCTCATTAGTGATTTTACTAAATATGTACCCAATTCAGGTCAGATAATTTATTTAGGTATAATACTATCTAAAGATATTAAATCTATTATATATAATAATTATAATACCTGTTTTCTTAATATACAAAATCTTTTTAATACCTGGAATAATATGTTTTTACTATGGAGGAGAGACTTACAATTATTAAAATGATAATATTCCCCAAGATTTTATACTTAATACAATCAATAATACTTCCACCTACAAAAATAATTATCAAGAAACTGAATACACTAATGTTAAATTTCCTATGGGCACCTAATAGACCTAGGATTGCATTAAAGAAACATACTAATAGCTGGTCTCAAGGGGTATTTCTTTTCCAGACTTTAATTTATATACTATCTCTTCTATTGTAAAAGTTATTACTTTATTAATAGATCAGTCATATGTCAAAATGGAAAGATTATTGGGAGCTAATTAGTATGCACTTCATGAAAATCTCTTTAACACATAAAAATATGATTGTAAATAACTCCATGTTATGGTTACTAAAGGAATTTTGTACTTCACCTATTACACCTAAACATATGGTTTGTTACCCATTAAATATTATTATTAGTTATCGTAACTTTATATTCATGCACCCTAAGTATAGGGAATGGAATTTTATTGTATTCCTATAATGTATACTCAGGGTATGCTTTTGTCATCTACTTCTGAAGGAACTCATTTAGCTATAGATAATGATCTAAAGTACTGGTATCAGTTGATATCTGATAATAAAGTTAAAAATCTAGATTTCTTAAAACAAGAATTTGATCTAAGAGAAACTTGCTGGTTAGAGGTTCAGACCTTTAGACAACATCTCATTAATAAAATAGATCTAATGTCTATAACAGTTAAAGAATCTATTCCAACACTGATTGATTACTTGATATTAAATTTACAACATAAAGTTTCTGATAAAGGTAAACTTTCATACATACATAAAATTATCAGACAAGAAACTTTTTACAGTGTAGATTCATACTGGAATTATTTCACTTCTATTAATGGGGACCCACCAAATCAACAAGATAAACAATATATATTGGAATCTGCTTATAGAACTATGTCTTCCATTGTCTGGAGACTTTATACATGGAAATTTTTACATAGATCTTTTTATACACCTTTGATGATGAATAAAATAAATAATAAAGATAATTTATGTAAGAGATGTAATGTAGAAATTAATGCTGACTGGGCTCATATGTTTTATGACTGTATAAAATTGAAAGAATACTGGAAGTCAATTAATGAATTTTTGCAGGCTGTTTTTACAGATAATTTCATTATTTCTAAATCTCTTATATTATTCAACACACCTGTACCTCAAAGTGTTAAAAAGGTTAAGCTTCCCTTGTTATGGTCTATTCTAGCAGTGGCTAGGAAAATAATAACTAGAAATTGGATTTCAGATACACCTCCTTCATTCAATGAATTTAAAAATGTTATGGATATAGTGTGCCATATGGAAATAAACACAATTAGGACAAGAACAAATAGAAAAACATCTTATTATATTGTATGGGATAATTTACAAAATTTGTTAAAAAAATTTTAATTTCAATAGCATGGTATTTTAGTTTAATTAATTGATCTGATTGTAGTGGATGTCTTTGTAAATACTTCAGTTGTTTTGTTGAATATTATAGTAATACCTATTTTTAATTACTTGTATAAAATTGTTATGATATTTTTCTTATATGTTAAAACAATAAACCTGTTTTGAAAAAAAAGAAGTTGAAAACTGCTAAAAATATCCATAACATGTCACAGTTTTGCTGTCAATGTGACTCATAACCCAGCAGAAACTTTTGTATGTAGTTCTAGCACTACCCGTAATACCTTGACAAGTCCTTTCCAAGAGATGGACTCTGTTTCATTTCTTATTTGTTTATAAGTTCTCTTTTTATAGAGTATACTCTCTAAAAGTGATTATCCCTACCATGGTGAATGGACACTCCTAGATATAAAACCTTAGCTGCCTTATTATTCAATATCCATTCAGTTTTTGCAAGCCTCTGAACATCCCTTACAAGTTCCTCCTTTACATCGCTTGCTCAGAAACAAAAATTTTTTCCACAGTTTTCCTTCCTAGTAATTCCATAATTTCATCCATGAAAATATTTAACAGAAGCAGTGCAAATATAGACCATGAGGTACCCAAACACTTGGACATCCAACACTCCCTCCCTTCAACAATTTTTTCCTTGTTCGGGTTCAGCTGGTTAATTTTCTGCAAGTTATAATGTGAAATTTCGAAATAGGGGTAAACTATACTCACTACTCTGTGCAATGCAATTACCAAGCGGAATGACATCATGTTGGCATTTAACCTCACACAAATTATTACTCCGCTTTGAATCCTGCAATTAATTAGTGGCCAGGGACTTCACTGCCCAACATCAAATGACGTTTTCCCATATTTGTGCAAACCTTATGTCAGGATCACTAACCTTTAGTTTTCATCCCCTTCCTTGCTTTTATTCTAGCATACTTGTACAATATAAAATATTCAGTACTGTTCTGGCAACGCTTCTAATTCAAAGCTGAGACTGAAAAGGGCAGCCACAGACATCATTAGTTTCTTTTTACCTTCTCTAATATGCTTAGTAAAGCTGCATCAGCAGGAGTTGCATGATGTCTCTGATACTGCATCAAAGAGCTATAAAAACAATTAGAAAAGTTATTTGCAGTGCCATTGTTTAAGATGAAAAGCCATCACACAAAGACTTTGCAATTTACTGTCTGTGTTTTTACAGTATAAGTGCACTGCCAAGTTTAGATTCAAACGCATGACCTAAGAGAGAGAGAGAGAGAAAACGTGACTCTTCCAGATGAATCATATCACAGTTAAAATGAGACTTTCTGCCACTTTAGAATGGCAGATAAAACATATTTTGTTAAACTAAAAAATTATACAGACAATTTTTATAATTTTAAAGAAGATGCACCTCCCTTAACAAAACTATGGCTACCCAGAAAACATCATGCCTGCCTTGCATGATGACAGGCAACTCTGGCAGAGGACACGGATGTTCTAGAAATGACTTTAACTGCTTGGAATAAATCTGTTTAACCATTTTTATGTAACAGTTTTTCATTAAAAATGTGAATGTACTGAGTTAACTATCTACTGAAGTGAAACTCTCAGTGTATAGCATGCTTGTGGTGGCAAATTTACAGACAATAGAAGCTACTGTTTTGACTAATGATTTGGCTGCAATTGCTTCATTTGGTGGTAATAACTAGCAAAACATTCATGTCTGCTTTCCCATTAACCAAATTTGGAACCTCCCATCTTCCTATTGCGATGTGAAGGAAAAGTAGATTGTATGCATTTACTGGTAATGTGTGGCTGAAAACTTTTTTTGTGAGGTAATAATACCTGTCTTTTGGTAACAACTAGTGTCTGCTATAATCTACATCCTGTTTCTATTTTCTATTTCCAGTTGTATTACACTGCACTCTTAATGGAGAGAACTACTGGTAATCATGTACTTAAAAAAAAAGAAGATAAGTATTTTGGTATTGTCTGCCAGACTGTATACCTTAACATATATAACACACACACACACACACACACACACACACACACACACACACACACACACACACACACACACACACACACACACGCACGCGTACACACACACACACACACACACACACACACACACACACACACACACACACACACGCACACACGCACACACACACACATATGCACAACATACTACCACAAAGCAATTGTTATCTAACAAAAAAACAGGATCTGAGACCACACTCAGTCTAGAGCAGTTCTCACTGAAGGTTTCCCTTTATGTTCTATGACTGTATATGTCATCCTTTTCCTTACAAAATGAAGCAAAAAAGTTGAAATAGCATGCTTCATTATATAATAGCAGCTGTCTAACTCATAACTTAACCACATATCACACAGATTTTATTTGTCATTTATCTGGAAACAAAATCCTGTAATCTATAAAAAGCCTCTATGGCATTCCTCTAAAAAATGTCATCTCTCAACAAGAGTTAAGGAAATGTACTTTGTTTGCAGGATTCTAAACATGGTGTAACTATGCACAAAGACTGGACAATGCCAGAATGGTGGTTCTATACTCATTACTCACGATGCAAACCCTCAATCCCCAAACCAAAAAAGTGAGAACCACTGAGGCTGACCTCCTGAAGAATCAGGGGTCCATCCAAAATCAGGCAGCCTATCCAATGAAGGGCCATGTCCGTGTACCTGGAGAACATTCATTGCAGAAATTTAAGGACAGGTGAGTCGGGAACTAAGGAGAACAGCCTAAAACTGTGTGACATCAGGAGGGAGTTATGAGAAAGCTTAATAAATAAGTAAAATGAAATAAATGGTATATGTAATTATAAGCTGTGGCACAGCAAGGTGTTTTGTTGTTCAGTTTTTTGCTGGGGTGTTTCTGTGTGGAGTCTACATGTCTATCCTATGGTCAAATTTCCTTTTTGTTTCTATAGCCTGGCTTCCTCTCACACCCCTAAGACATACACAGTAGGTAGACTGGTGATCCTGTCTACAAATGCACATGGCGCACATGCGTGCACATGCACGTGTGAGTGTGCGTGTGTGTGTGTGTGTGTGTGTGTGTGTGTGTGTGTGTGTGTGTGTGTGTGTGTGTGTGTGTGTGTGTGTGTGTGTGTGTGTGTGTGTGTGTGTGTGCATGTGTGCGTATGTGCATGTGTGTGTGTTTTTATCTTTGTGTATGTGTATTTGTATGATATGAAAGAAAGGCCTGGCTATCTACTTTCATTACCAACCTACACAGCAAACACAGTAGATAGTGTTGTCTATTCATGGGGTTGCTATTGGAGTCGGGCATTAGGTCTCAGAACTGAATGTTGGATAGTGGATGGCGCAGTGGTGCAGCGGTAGCATTGTCACTTCACAGCAAGAGGTTCTCCAGTTTGATTCTCAGCTGGGGTGCCTTCTGTGCAGAATCTGCATGTCCTCCCTGCATTTGTGTGGGTTTCCTCCGGGTGCTCCAGTTTCCTCCCACATTACAAAGACATGCTTCTGGAGCATTTCTCCCCAGGCCTTCACTGAAAATTACCTCGCTCCAAGTTGGATTTTCCCGGTTAACAAATTTTAAATAAAAATAAATAATAAAATAAATTAATTAAACATAGTTATTCAAAAAAAGTGACTAGAACAGGAAAATTGAGCAAGATGGCAAAGAAACAATACTGGAGAAAATCAGCAAAATGACTCAGGATACATAGAACTGCCTTCTTGACATAGTTATTAAAAAACAGGGCATTTGGGAATTTAAGGGACATACATGAATCACCTCGTGGAAATAACAGTATGCACATGTTTAGTCTAGTCTAAACAGTCAATATCTGCTACCAGATTCTAGATTACTCTGAGATAAACTACTGGACTAATACAGGTGGCTTGGAATTATTTCAGTAAAATGTAAAATAAACCATAGCAGTTCGTTTTACATGGAGAAGATTAAGGGCTGTTATCAAATACCGTTTTTTAATGTTCATGTTTAATCTTTCACTATCCCATGCATTTCATACCAAAGTCTTTGTCCAAATCTTGATCTCATTAGCCACATGCTCTTTAACTAAGTCGCTGTCTCTGTAGCCCTTCTGTCTCTCCTATTTCCCCTAGTCACAATACAACAAATATTTGCTCTCCTTCCACTATGCTTTGACGATACTATGTTTGTGTTGTAGCTGCATGTTTGCACTATAATTGTCTTTGCTCAGCTGATTTGCACTTCAGATGTTATTTTCCAATGCATTGATCAATTGTCTTGAAAAGGTATTCACAAAGCCATTCTGGTGTGCCATACTAGCCTTGAAGCAATATAAAAGAGCTGCTTTTCAAACTTATTGTTAACAAAGGGATTACTCCATAATATTAAGTGCTGGTGAAGAGACACCAAGCATACAGCGACCAAGTCCTACAGAGCCAGTATGTCCTTGTGGTGAGAATCAACAAGTGGTTAGCCTGAAAACCTCATGATGGTGTTCTACTATTCATCCACAGCAGTCTACGTGCAAATAAAATTATTTTAGAAACATACAAGCATGCCTCATCATGACTCTTTAACCATGACCTACATTAAAAATGGTGTTTGAACTCTGATGCTGACCGATTCCTAGCCAAGAAATAATTTATGTGCTCCACCTTCACTGAACACAAGTCTTCCAAGGTCACACATCAGGCAGCAACTAAAATAAGCCATACTGATCTACTGTCCTGCAGCCTGATCAGTCAGTAATAAGAAAATATTTCCAAGGCACTGATGCACAGCAACAAATCAGAGATGCATTGGTGGTCTATTTCTGTTGTGCCGCCATATAAATAATGCTGATGTCTGGCAATAATGCTAACAATTCTGGGCTATTGAGTCCTCCAAACCACCACATTTGCCACATAGCAGAAGCCATATGTCCATGGTTCCAAATGTCTTTGGCTTTTATATTTTCACAAAACATGGCAGGGAATGGCACATCCTCTAAACATATTTGTAAGTGTTGGTGCTCTATGCACAAGCCAGATACATGTGTAGTCTTAACACTTTTTACTTATTAAAAAATCCAGTTAGCACTAGTACAAAGTACTGTCCTATGAAACAGACTAGCAGTAAAGAGATAAATTGAATTACATGCACTTTGTTTAAAGGGCAACAGTTTTATGCTGTGGTTCTTCTCTGCAAAGGAAAGGCATTTTTAATCCACCTTTACACCCAGTTATTTATTTATTTGAAAAAGTATGAAATAATGATATCAGGGACCTTCTGAAGGGAAACTGTACACATTTTAGATCAGATTTAGACAATAATGAATGGATATTGTAAAACAATCTTATCTATAATAAAAACATCTGTTTGATGAAACCTGATAAGGGTAATGGACTGGGTATAATGGATGAAATTGACTATATTGTAAAAATGTATACCATTTTAAATGATACTGTTACATATGAACAAGCTTCTATAAATGAGATTACTATTGCATACAGGACTATTACCATGATATTATATGTTAATGCATTATCAAATTTTAGCTGACACATTTTTGAAGGTGAATCAACCTAATATAGCTACCATTTTTTGGGATATTGAAAGTATACAAGTGTGTTGAAGACCACCCTTACAACCTATTGATGATGCGAGGGGGGGTCTATCTATAACACAACCACTAAGCATGTTCATTATAGCAAAATGAATGTTGATTTACTCTACTATCTATTCCAGATACCAATATATGAGAGCAAAGATTTTTTAATGGCTATTTCTTGTGGGAAATAGCTGCACCTTTCACACTGTCCATACAAGCAGCATTGTGTTTGTATTCCCAAGCAGTCTTAGCACTATATCAGTGCAACTGCTTCCCTACAATTCAAGGGCAAACTGGATGAGGTCACACATGTTCATGTCCAGCTCACTCATGCTAAACTCATTGCTCATTATTGTCTGTAGGATGTCACAGCTGATGCCTATTTTTAAGTGTGCATTGACACTGTTCCTTTTATTTTAAGGGATTTCTTTTCTCTTCATGTTGGTGCGACCACAGAGTTGGTACATATACGTTCGACAGTGTGGGGATGCAGGGGGGATATACCATGCAAAAAAATGCTTATATATCCTTTTTCCACAGGTTGAATTCCAGACCAGAAGTACTTGGTGAAATGGTTCTTCAATGAGTTGCGACCAGTTATAAGGGAAGTCACTGCAACTCAGGATTACTCATAATAAGCCTCTACATTCCCATATTCATGCTGTGAGTATAATATTATGGTATAAGGTTATTCCTATTATATGCTCTAAGCTCTAATAATGAGCCCCAGGAACTTATATCCTGAACCACTTATAATATAGTTCAAATTTCCCATAAACTTCTCATGAAATCCTTTTTTAGTTCATTCATACATTGATTCATTCTACAATACTTGCCTTATCCAATTCAAGATCGTAGGCTATCCATTCCACCCTATAATCCAACAGGTGCTTGCAAAAAAAAAAAAAACAGTCTGGGACATGACACCAGTCTTTTACTTTCTACAATTTCTCTATTAAAATATTTTAACATAGAGAAATATCAAATAAATTGTTAATTTTTTATATGTGCAATGCTCTTCTTCTAATCTATGAACTATGGTAATTTGTTCAATAATATTGCCAAACATTAATAATTAAAAAAAACTAAAATTTCAAATCTTTACCAGTTGTTTTCATAAAAAATGTATTTCGCTACTAGTATTTTGCTGTTTTACTTCCATATCAATAAAGCTTTACAGTCACCATTGTTGATGATTGCATGTATCATAATTAAATCTTCCTTCCTTCAACATTCTGTGTTTAATAGATATATGTTGAATTTTCTCACCATACCTATATACTTTACATTATCAACATCAGATATACTGTATATTTCCTTTGAATCATCTGAATGAGTTTTATCTCCATTTCACTGAAAGTGAAGCAAAACTGTTCATGGTAATCCATCTGAGGCCTAAACAGTAACTTAAAGAGCAGCAATTTTCCTCCCTACTTCTTGAATAATTAGCCCTGTGGATGCAACCTTTCATTTTGTCACCTTTCAGTACATCCTTCTCACTCTGGACTGGATGGCTCATTTTCACTGGAACTAGTACTCCTAGCAGTTTCAGTGTCTCGCTGGCACTAAGTTTACTACCATTCACATGGGACTAAAGTTTTTTATCTATTTATTTTTATCTTCTGGTTTAAGACATTGCACTTTGTAGCATGCTGGTATCTCTCAGCCCACTCAGCTATTCTACTAAATGCCATCTGCAGGCTGTTTCCCCATTTGGCATCATTCCACCAGTTTTAGTGTCATCTGTGAATAGGCTAATCAAACAGCTCCAGGAACTCTGATGATGCTTGACACCAATATATCACAAAGTGTTGTGCCAAGGGCTAGCAGACTTCACTCTGTATGCAGAGAGCAGCACCTAGCTACCACCCTCTCCTTACATTCTTTTATGCACTGATTTATCCACTTATCCATTTTTTCCACCAGACCCCAAACATCTTTGCTTGTGAGTTAGTCATTTGTGTCAGATAGAGTCAAAGTATTTGATAGAGTTGAGGTGTATCACACCATCATAAGTCCATAAGTTTCAACCACTTATAAAACTGATTAGGTTTGGACTGGCAGGAACTGATGATGATGAAAGCATACTGTAGCCATCCTTGAGGCTGTTGTGTTTCTGCATTTCTGCTAGCTTTTTCCATAGTAGTTTCTCCATGGCATTATCAACTATTGAGGGTATGCTAATACGTATGAGTTACTTGGATCTCTTCTTGTTAGCACCTTGAGGCTTGGAACTACTGTTACCACTTTCTTGTCTTCTAACACTTCCTTTCTACTAAGAGATCTGTTAAAAAAGTTAAAGAGAAGGACTAAACACCCCCTACGATTTTCTTCTGAAGTCTTCGGGTTATACCACCTGGACCTTAGAAAGCATAGTTGTGTAACATGAGCTTGCCATAACAGTAGATGTTCAAATGATCAATGCTGCAGTAGCCTTAACTACATGGGGTTATATCCTGTAAAGAATATAACAGCCAGCCAGGTTTCAAAGCTTCAGGGCACCTTTCAAGCACCCAAACTGTCAAGCAGCTAGAGTTGAGCTGACCGAAATACACATTTGGTCATGTAACCCTTCAGAACCTTCCTGCCAGCAAAGAGAGGGAGGTTGAGCCCTGAAAAAAAATGCTAGGAATAACAAAAAATAAATGTTCACACCCTGGCATAAAAAACACAAACCAAAAAACAAGGTTGGGGGGGAGTGGAGAGAGGGAATGGCTACTGCAGCAGTGATCATTTGAACATCTATTGTCAGTAATAGACAACTGTACTATGTTCTTCATATTGATCACTGCTGCAGTAGCCTTAGCTATAGGGGTTGAATACCATAGCTAACTTTATTTCAGAGGAGGAAAGAAAAGGGTCCAGAAGTCCCTGTAGAATGGTCCTCGGAAAGCTTGACCTACACCTACAGAAGGAATCAAGCTTATACTGCTTTACAAAAAGTATGTTTAGAGAACCAAGTAGCATCTTCTAGACTACTTCTAGAATCCAACCTTTCCCAAAAAGCCACAGATGAAGCCAAGACCCTAGTAGAGTAGACCTTGACCCTCCCTGCAATAGATTTGTCATGGTGAGTATAATAAAAGGTAATAGCTTTAGACACCATTTAGAAATAGTCTGTTGTGACACAGGTTGTCCCGTCTTCTTAATTCACAAGAAATAAACAATTGATCCAAAGATCTGAAAGATTAGCTCTGTCAGGATAGTACCTGAGTTGTCTGTGTACATCCAAGCTATGGAGTATCCTTTCTCCCTCATTTTAGATTCAGGAAAGAAAACAATAGTTTGGCTTAAAGTAAACTCAGATGCCACTTTAGGCACAAAAGAATGATTAGTTCTCAAACAAACTCTATCCCTAAGGAAAATGAGGTAGGGCTGACTCAGCATAAGAGCTTGAAACACAAGATACCCTTCTGGCAGAGTCAGAACAATCAGTAAAACTGTTTTCTGTGTTAATAACCTCAAGTCAGACAGATTAGATGGTTCAAATAGAGCAGGTTTAGCTTCACTAACACAAAAATACGATCCTAAGGAGGGGCCACAGGTTTACTTGGAGGCCTCTTATGCAAAACCTCTTTTAAGATCATTTTGGCATGAGACTGTATTGAAAGAAGAGGACTCATGGGCAGACTTGCTGAAATGGCCAATAAATGAACCTTGACAGAGGAATAAGAAACACCATAGGATAGTAACTCACACAAATATTGTAACGCCAGGGAACAACCAGCCCTGAATGGGTGCTGGTTATGCTGTTGACACCAACTAAAAACATTTCCATTTACTAATATATGATTTTCTAGTACAAGCTTTCTTGTAGTATCTGCTGTAAGTCCTCAGAAAATGGATGCCTAATAGGAATTAAGACCCTTTCATCAAGGCAGTCAATTAAAGATGATTGATGTCAGGGTGTATTCTATCATGCCTGTTCTTGTATGAGTAAATCCGTTCTGTGAGGAAGATTGTGGTAATAGCCCTTGGCTACTTCCAAAAGAATGGAGAACCACTGTTGCCTGGTCCAGAAAGGAAGCAATACAATGACCTTGGAAGATTCCTTCTAAATCTTCAGAAGTACCCTGGATATTTGTGGAATGGGTAGAATGGCATACAGGAACATTCCCACCTGAAGAAAAGAAAAAGCATCTGTCTTCCAAGCTTTCTTGCATGGAGTCCTGGGGCACAATTTTGCCAATTGATTGTTCAAAGAGGAGGCAAAGAGGTCTACTTGAGGAATTCCCGACAGACAAATCAAATCTTGGAAGTCCTTTTGATCAAGTTTTCAATCATGAGGGTGTGCCCTGGTCCTGCTTAGCTTGTCTGACACACAATTTTGCTGTGACAGACTGTGGGATGTCTGTAGAGTGATACTGTGCTGTGATGTTATATCCCAGGCTAACACAGCTAGTTTGCAAATGGGGGTACAACCTGGTTCTCCCTTATTTGTTGATGTACCACACGACTATGGTGTTGTCTGTAACCACTTGAAGACATCTCGGGCACCAAAGATGGTTCAGAGAGCTGAGTGCCTTGGTCAGGGCAAGCATCTCCTTGATATTTATGTGCTTGCATCTGTCCTTGATGTCCCAGTCCCCCTGCACTTTTATCCCTCCTTAAGCTAATCCCCAGGAAAAGTCCATAATGTATGTAGTGACTGACTGCTTTGGAGCAGGGAGGGTGAAGTGGAGTCCTGGATTTAAGGATATACCTTTTCTCCACCAAAATATTTCTCTTCTGACAGTCCGCCAGTACTGGTATCTGAAAAGATAAAGGGTGTTGATGCTGGGATCAAAGAGATTTCAGATATCACTTATCTTTCAAACTTGGAGTTGCCAGGGGTATCATGAGAATTAAAGATGCCATGAGACCCCAATATCCTGTGGTAATCCACTGAAGTGATTAAAGTATGAGTGGAAAAACCTTAGAAATAGATCTAAATACAGAGCTATTTTTTCCTGTGGAAGAAAAGCTCTTTGAACTGAGGTGTCTAGTTGACACCCAAGGAACACAATCCTACCTTAATCTGTGCTGCACAAAACATTCCCACCCTCCTGCAAACAACTCAACTAGCATTCTCTGACATTGAAAACTACCTTACCATAGCCCAACTTATCCTCAGTCCAAAGAAAACTCAGCTTATGATTATAACCAGTTCTAACAAAAACACTAACAGTCAATTCACTATCTACTCCACAAATGCTACTCCAATTGCTCCAATGGCACAGGCTAAGCTATTGGGAATAACCATAGACTCCCACCTAAAATTTGATAGTCATCTGAACTTAACTATTAAAAAAGTACATGCCAAACTGGGGTCACTCTACCGTATCAAACCATTTCTTACCAACAACACAAGATCAGCCATTGCTCGCTCCCAACTTCTATCCACCCTACTCTATGCATCTCCCATTCTGACTAATCTCAACAAAACTGAACTAACCAAAATGGAAGCTTGCTATAACAGAATTGCCCATTTTGCTGCAAATTGCTCATATAGAACTCATCACTGTACTGCTTTGAGACAGCTCCACTGGCTTGAACTGCCCAACCTCCTAACCTACAATCAGCTCTGCCTCTGTCATTCTATCTATTACCTCCCGAATAAGTGTCCTGCCCTCAAAAACCTAGTACAACATCACTCAGCCAAAAGGCCTCTTAGATCATCAAGCAAACTACTACTAGAAGTCACCAACAGCTACAATAGCTTTGGAGATGCACTATATAGTAGTTCGGTGGCTAAAAAAAAAGAAAAAAAAATGGAACTCTGTCCCTACTAGCATTCAAAACACACCATCCAAAGCCTCCTTTAAAGACCTCATCAGGCAACATCTCAAGCAAAGTTGGCAGTGCCATGATTGCTCCCCAGGCTAGTGAAAGCGGATAACATATGCATACTAAATCTAGAGCAATTGATAATAGTTTTTCAATCTTACTCACAAACACTGGCTAATCTACAATGTATGTACTGTACCTGTGTACTATGTATGTATTTTACCTACATTCCAAAGTTCAGCTGTACACCACAAATCTATTACTTACCTTTATTTTTAAAATTAATATCTTTTTTGATTGTTCTCTCCACTGTAACTGTTTGTGCCGCATGCCACTGTAAAAACATGTCTCTTGTAATTTGTGTGTATACTGATTATGTCTAAATAACTAAAAGTGTCTGTAATTTTTCTTTGTGGAGCTTTTCTCCCCGGGCCTCTTCTGAAAAAGGGCCTTTTCGGCTCAGTGATGATTTTTTGAAAACGATTATCCCTAATGATATCATTTTCTCTTATACTAGATGCAGTAATTTAAAAGAGTTGGTTAGGCATAAAGGCAGGAGGGCTAGGGTCCATAATGCTGGAGCTTATGCTTGTGGACGTTGTAAAGTATGTTGCAAAATTGTGAATTTGGATGGTAATATGATAAATGGTGTTAAATATAATGCCATCGATCATTTTAGTTGTAATTCCTTTGGGGTGATTTACATAATAGGTTGTAATTGTGAAGTAAAAAAATGGTATATAGGGCAGACAAAAAGAAAAATAAAATTGAGAATCATGGAACATATGGGAGATATTAGGAGGGGTAGACTGGATAGTCCAGTAGCTGACCATTTTCATCAATTTCATGATGGTGGATGTGAAGATCTTGTATTTAGTGTTTTGGCAAAACCAGAGGGGGGTGGGGGGGCAAACACTAATTTTCAGAAAAAATTACTGAGAATGGAATCTAACTTTATAATAAATTATAAAACCCTGTTTCCAAATGGTATGAATTTAGAAATTTAAATATTAATGTATAAAAGTTTGTAATATGTTATGATAAATAATATTATAGATTAATAATAATACATGTTAAATTTGAAAGTTTTTTTAAAAACTGCTTAATTGATGAACTCATTTAATTGTTTAATTGTTTAATTGAAATGACTGGTGTATATATAAGCTGGTGTGATTTAAAATAATTTATTCCAATGAAGGCGAAGGCCAAGGTACCAGAATCTGTCTGAAAAGAAGTAAAAACTTTTTCCAGTTGGCTGTAATTTTCGTTGTTGGTGTTTCTTTTGCAAGAAGAACCAACCGTGGGAGTGACAAACTGCTCTATGGTCAAGCCAAAAATGGTGCCTCTACCCTAAGGGAAAACAAGCAACAATGTCCATAAAAGTTACTTTTTTTGGCAGATAAAATGCAGTAAAAAGCATTTTCAAACACTATGGCAGCCTAAACAGGCTTAATAAACACAATTTCTCCACAGAAAATAGTTTATCAGTTAGATAACATTACTTTTAAAACAACAGACACAACAAATGATCCGTTTAAAAGTACATTACAGTCTCAAGACAATACATTAAAACACAACACTCCTAGTTTTAAAGTAACCTTCCTGAAGAGCAAAGTAATGAAAACATCAGTACAAACTAAGAAAATGGAAGTTTTTTTACCCAAAAGGAACTTATATCCCCAGCTAAGGAAAGCACAAGCCGACCCTTGATCCTCAAAAGCCTCAGAGGGGCATATTCTTCAACAAAAGTAAAGTTTTGCAGGGTTTCATACCCAAGGTTGTCTTTTAGTCAACTCAGCTGACAGTTTGGGCACATGGAAGGTCCCTGAAGCTTTAGAAGCTGTCCGACTGTTGTATCCTTGGTAGAATATAACCCGTACAGTTAAGGCTACTGCAGTAGTGATCAATAAGAATAACATCAGGAATGTACCTATAAAAATAGTTATATAATATGAAAGAGTAAATCAAACCTAAAAATAGGTACATACCTCCAAAATAGGCTCAGTTGAGAAATCTATGCTAGGACTTGATTGTTTGGCACTTTGGTGTTTTAAATGCTTTCTCTTTGAGAGATCCATTAGAGCAATAGCTTAAAATAGTCTTTACAAGGAGGCAGACAGTGCTCTATACTCAGACTTTGTACTCTATTTATTAATCCACTATCCATTTTGCATGCTGAACTGCAACAACTACTTTATACAGATAACTTCACAATTTGCAGGTGTAACGTCTGTGTCTTCGCAATAGCTTTCAGTCTTTCACTTCATAGCCATAGAATCCAAATTTGTCTGACCCCAAAGAATTATCATCACTTTTTGAAGTCTAATTCTATGCTGTTCTGCACTACACTGAGCTTAAAAAGTGTAACTAGACTGTGTAGTACACAGAACAGATTCTCTAACTATCAACAAATCAAATATTTAGATCTGTATACATTCTGTATGGAATATATTTTTAGCACTTTTTGCTCCCCTATTTCATCCTAGGACATAACCCAGCACATCCTTCCATCAACAGGTTTACCAGCCTTTCTTGTCACCCCCAAACTATCTTTTGATTTGAACTTGGTCTGTGATAGAACCTAAGGATGTCCTGGTGGGTCATACTGTCAACCTTTGACTGGAGGGGGGGTTTCATATGGCCAGTTTCCACCATGACCTTCTCCACAGCATGTGAGAGGTGGGATTGCAATGGTGAAGTGCAGCACATTGTCTTGCCTCCACTGTGACTTAGCCAGTGTCAACCACCCTGCCTCTGTTTGGACAATGCTGCTACTCCCTGCATCCACAGCCTTCACTTGAGATCTGCATGAGGCAAGTGTCACCCTCTCCAGTGATGGTAACTTCCATCCTTCCCCTTGCTTGGTCAGTGCCTCAGACAGCTGAGACAGTAATCAAACTCAGGTCACCTGGCCCATAGTCAAAGCTTTATCCCTCTACGCCATGGCACTGGCACCTACTTTGAAATATGTGCTGCTAATATCTACAGCTAGCTCCACTATAGGAAAAAAAAAACAGTTCACATGCAAACAAGCTATGTGCTGCTATGATGAATCCTCATCCAGTGTCTGAATTGCTGGTTTCTGCAATCACTCCAACAAGCTACTTTTCTGTAAATTTTTTGTTCAAGGTCTGGATTGTGTCAAATTCCTGGCCATTCAGTTTAAGTAAATCTTCTCAAGGGAAAGAAACAGATATTATTTTCTTTACTCATGTAAACAAACCATTTTTGTCATACAGATAATTATTATCAATGAATATTATAAAAAATTCGCAAGAAACAAAAGAAATAGTATAACAGCAAAAGTTAATAGCCACGGTTTAAAAAAACAAGGAGTAAATCATCATCAAATGTAAAAGGCAATTTTTTTAAACAGAGTCATTCAGATGTGGGATTGCAGTAATCTGATGGGGGAAATATAAAACAATAAGGGAATGTTGCAATGTACAAAATCGCCAAAGAAAATGAAAGGCTCTAATACACCATGGAAAGGTTTGTATTACTCCATATTGTTTATAGAGCTTTGAAATAATGAAAGTCTTTGCATATTTGGTGAGTATCTGGCTCTAACTTTTCCCGTGTTACCTGTCTTGTTTTTTTTGCGCATAAAAATATCTCTTGTTATCTGTACAGGTATTTGAAAATCTGTAACCAGCTGTAGTGGTGTTTATCTTTGGGCCCGTGGTTTTCTTTGGACTTGCTACTCATTAGATGGATTCACTCCATTACATTACGTGAGCTTCTTGTGTTGGTTATTTGAAAATCTGACTTTTCATAAAAACAATGTAAATATTTTAAATGTTAACTATGCAGTGCTATGTTGCTGCATGTGGCAAACTTTCATTTTTCTCTGGCAGTTTTACTAATGTACACACTTTGCTAGATAATTTCATAATTTTGCAAATTACATATTTTATCCAGAATTACAAATCTGATAGACAGTAAGGGGAAGTAAGGAACAACTAATACTAAAGCAGCAATGATAAAGCATTCAGAAATAAAAGTTTCACTATGATTACAAGAGAAGCGTATTAACACGCTCAGAATGTTATGTTCTGCAGCTATCCACATGCATTTGAAAAATAACTCAAAACTAAAACATGAATTGTATTACAGATGTATTTATCTGGGATTTGCATATTACAGGGCAGGAATGTACAACCAACATTGTAACAGCAGAGCAGAAAGATTAAACTCTTCTAAACCTTCAGACTCAAACACAAACATCTAATATAAGGAAGAGTCTACGCATCAAAGGCTTTAATTGATAAGACATAGATTCACAGTTAATTTTGTGTAGCATCAAAAGTTTACAGTTGTGGAAATTGAAACATTAAAATAACTGGGGAAGTATCAAAATCAGACAAAAGTAAATGATGAGTTAATAAATTATAAGGAATATTCTTTATGTGGTGAAAGTTAAGCAATACATTGAGCAATCACAGAAATCAGAACAAACACTGGTGTATTAACTTGGAAGAAGTAGTCACATAGTCAGAAAACAATATTGTATATTAAGAATATTCACCACTTCTGATGTTATTCATGTTTTTGTTAAAGACAGTCTGTAAAGATCATAGAATATAATGCCCCCTTTGGCATGTATCTGTCCATACACATACAAGTGGAACTCCACAGAGATACCTTATTAAAAGGATACAAGCCCCAGGATTCAATAATGCCTACACTAAGTCAGGGCTGGTGCCACCATTAAGGTGGATTAGGCATCTGCCTAGGGCACAGATCATGAGGAGTGCAGCCGGTGGCTCGTAGCGAGTAATTGTGGAACTCGGAGCAGTGCGCATGCGTGCTCGAGTTCTGCTTTAACAAAAAAAAATACACACCATTGCCAGACTGCTTTAAAAACAATCTGAATTAACTAGAGACTGTAGGAATCCGAGTCTGATTGGACTGTTTAGTCAGCAGCCATGTACATGATGTGGCTGCTGATTATTCCTATTGCTCTCATGCTCTCTTCCCGCTCTTTGTATTGGGAAACGCAATGAGCAGGAGTGAGAGGGCAGCAGTGGAGTCTTCTTCCAAGGCATGTGTGAATTTTATTACTGCTAATTGAAAAGTAATCCACAGACCACAGTGACAGTAGATAGTTCAGGTAAGTGTGAAAAAAAAAATGGATTCTTCTGACTGTTTTTTTTTTTCAGTGGGGCCAACCAGATATACAAATTGCATTTTTTTCCTGGCAGGGCCAACCAGATACTACATATTACATTTTTTTCCTGGCAGGGTCAACCAGATATTTTCTGTAATTTTTTTCCTGGCAGAATCGACCAGATAATTTATGTATTTAATTATTTATTATTTTTGGCAGGATCACCAGATACTGTTTAAAATGAAAAGGTGGACTGGTTACATATTTGTTCTTTGTTTCTAACATCCTGGGCCTGGAGCTTGGTAGGGTGAAACCAGATCATAGTAGAAGACAAAATCTGCAGTGGGCTGGCTGTTTTGAGTGGAGTTTGCGATTTTCTAACACTCTTGGCATGGTCAACCAGATACTAGTAGTAGATAAGGTTAGGTAGTGTGTGTGTTTTGGGAGCTGTTGATGACTTTCTTTTTTTTTAATAAACTATCCTGTTAGGGTTGACCAGATACTAGGGATGCAATGTGTTATGGGGGCTGTTGATTTTTTTTGTTTGTTTTTGTAATACACTGGCATGGTCTACCAGATACCAGTGGCCTGTGTGTTTTGGGGGCTGTTGATGACTTTCTTTTTTTATATTTTGCTGGCAAGGTTGACTAGATGCTGGTGATGCAGTTTGTTTGGGGACTGTTGTGGGTTTTATTTAATACTGTAATACACTGTCTGGCATGGTCAGCCATATACTAGTGGTCTGTGTGTTTTGGGAGCTGTTGATGACTTTCTGTACTATTATTATTATAAGTATCATTATTATTATTATTATTATTATTATTATTATTATATATTTCTTTTAATTTAATATCCTGGCGGGAGTCAAATAGATACTAGGTCTGAAGTGTGTTCTAGGGAGCCATTTAAGGATGACATGTTTTTCTGACCTAGTATCATTTTGTAGTGGTAGTCAAGATAAATAGGACTGTTTGTCAATGTTTTGTTGTTGAAACAAACTGTACTCTTGCATGAGTACAATATGTATTGGTGAACTGAACTAAGATCACGTGCAAGTTCTTGGCTATGTGATGTGAAAGAAATACAATAATGTAACTGTGGCCTTTTATTTTCATTATTTTGAACATTGTAGGCTCAAAGCATATTCTCTGGATAGGCAGTTGGAATGGGGGCAATGCCTATGTGCAAATAGAATGACTGCAGTTCTGTCTTACTTTGCAAGAGTAATGTGCATTTTAGTGAAATAAGATCGACCACAAGCTCTGAACTCTTAAGTATTGTTCATGTGAAAAAAACTATACTTAATTAATGACAGTGTCATCTTTTTTGTTGCTGTTTTTGTTTTCGTTTTCAACCTCGCAAGATCAAGTCATATACTGTGGTTGGGGTTGTGAATGGTGATTAGTGCTGTGTGACTGGAACAAATGGCCCGGCTACTTACTGTTACAGTTCTGCAAAACTAGAATTACAATACTTTTCTTATTTGTAAAACAATGGGCACATTAATAAGTTTTGCCCGGGGCGCAAAATAACCTAGCACTGCACTAAGTCTACGCCATTCTGAGTGAACAGACAACACAGGCATAACTCACCCCTTCTTTCTCCTAATTTTAGTTTTCCTACTGATTTTCTTGCAGCTTTATATATCGGCAGGGATTCATAAGGGTTACCACAAAGTGTAGACTACATGTACACTTAGTGTAAACTTTCTGAGTGACTAGAAAGCACAAAAATGTGGTAGGGATGTCCTTCAATATATATCATGTACACTTAGTGTACATTCAGTGTAGCATTATTGAATCTGCCCAAGGATTAAACAACATGTCCTACATGGACCAACTCAAAGTTTTGTTACTATACTTTGTATACTACAGACTGCTAAGAGGTTACCTATGTCTGGAATACAAGGCATCCTCTGACCCAATACTGATGGATTTACTGCACACCAGCAAGTCAAATGACATCTGAAATACCCAGTCTAGTGATCTAAACCTCTTCTGCAACATCAACAGAATGGTTTGGAAGGACAGGTATATCTCGCAGAGAATACTGCCTCTATCAAACAGACTCCCCATCCACATTAAACAATGTTTGTCCCTTTTCATATGGATATATGGATGGGAAACAGAAAATGTATCCCAGAACTCCCCCCTCTAATAATGGACAGAGGCAGCTCCTAAATATTTTATTCCATTCATGGGTCCCCTCAAATTTTCTGTAGTATGATTCCAGTTATTCTTATTAGGGGTAATTCATAATTATCAACCATGGGATGGATAAGGCCATTCTCTAACCAAATGGGATAGGTTTATTTGAGCACAAAAAGGGCAATTGGGTAGGCCTAAAATAGCTTGCAAGGGCAGCTAGCCTAGTACTTACCCATGATCCTATAGAACTGTAAAAATGCAATTTAATCAAAATAAAAAGTGACCACTATGAATGTTGTGGAATGCAGTTATTTTTGCAGGGTTATCACCACCCACTCCCTTACATATCCTATAACACAAGAGCCACACTACCATTGATAAAATTGTCAGCTTTCAATTAAGTGTCTCTTTCAATTAGTGGAGACACAATGATCCATCACTACATACAAGTCAGATATCTAGAAAACTAAATGTACCTTGCTGTAGAAAGTGTTTGAAAAGCCGGAATGCTAAAGAGTTACTACTACAGAGATTCATGCACTGAAATAACATTATACTATCATGTAGAATAAACTATCATGTGCAGTTTAGGGAAGCTCTGTTCTGCTGTACCAAGGATGCCATAATATTTCACCACGATGCAGATGTAACTAGTACACCATGGCGCTTACCTTATCTATGAATGCTCAGTGCAGTTTGTCTCTGATAGTGAGAAAGCAAACTCTGAAATGAGTGTTTGCGTTCCAAAAAATGATTCTTCAATTTCTTTCAGTGTTGAGACATTGGTCCTGCTTTTTTCATTAAGCTGACTTTTTTTATTTTATTTTTTATTTTTTATTGAGTGATATGAACAGCATTAGGTGATAAAATAATGCATGCCTGTATAAATAGAGCATGCATAATATACAGGATTATGATCAGGACTTCTATCATAACATGGATGTCAAGAAATTCACTTCAACAGCAAACCTCAAAAGGTGACTCCTGGCAGCCATGTTGATAAGATATAACATCCCTGGTAAAGATTGGTAAGTCTCAATCATAATTCATTATATTGGATGGAGTTTAACCTCATTTATGTGTGTTTGTAGGAATATATGTGTATCCTGACTGTCTGTGTAGGAATAAATACATGCAGACATGACTGTTTTTTTTCACTCTTAGGATTTTCACAGTAGTCAACTTATAAATGTTTCTTCTTAAGGAAACAGGTTTCTACAGAAGTGAGTTGATTATATATACCTACATACATATATCTACCTGCATGTTAAATGTTTTAAACCATGTTTAGGGTCTTTCAAAAATGTCCATGGTGTGACCCCAGTTATTATTACCAGAGGTAATATAAATATAGTCCATGAAGGGGTAAGAGTAATCTAAATACTAAACAAGATACATGATTCCATACACAAAACAGAAAATTTGTCTAGGCATAAAACTGCCTAAAAGGCCAGTTAGCCTAGTTCTAACCAATGAACTTATCAACTTATATTTGTTTACATATGATCCCAGAGCTGTAGTTAGAAATTCTGGTGCCCATTGCCATTCCCTCATCTGGCACCCCCTCAAATTTAAGTTGAGAAGTAAAAAAAAAAAAAAAAAGATTGTGCCCCCTAACACTTTGCTCTTGGGATGGTTGCCCCCTTCACCTTTATGTCATCCTGTATGTAATGCTCATTCTTTCTCAAATGATCAACTTTATCCTGTGCAGAGTTGTGAGATAGCTAGATCCTATCCCAGCAGTTAGTGAGTATAGGGTGCAAAAAGCCAAACCCATCTAAGATGCTAGATGAACACATGCACACACATATGTGCAGAAATGCACACACACACACACACACACACACACACACACACACACACACACACACACACACACACACACACACACACACACACACACACACACACACACACACACACTGGCATATCTCTTCCACTGTATCATTAATATGGTAAAGCAACTTATTCAAGAGGTTATCTGTACATATTTACACACATTCTTTTTCACACGGTCAGCAACATCCACACAAGGTAGAGCCTGGAGTCACTGCATTCAGTGGACTCACGTCAAGAGTATAGAAAATAAAACTTTAATCTGAAACAACAAAGCTTTCGGTATAACCTTTCTTCAGTGCAATTCAACAATAAATCAAACCTCACAAATAAATAGCAGCATATGACACAACCCACCAATAACACTGAACTAACAGTTAAACAATTCATTTAAAAGCTTTCTTAAAAATGCAACTAACATTTCAGCAGTAAAATAAACCTGCAGAGGTTTTCATCTGAGTTGCATCTGTCTTTTCACTAAAACAGGTTTTCTACTGACCTTATCATTAATACCTGGATGGCTATCTGCATATAATATTATTATCCATTCATATTCTTTCACATCAAGCATATTAATCATATTACCACCTCTACAGCTTTTATTTACTACATCAATAACTCTGAATTTAAAATCATGACTCATGTCATACTCAGCTATGTGTCTGGCCAATGCATTTGCAGGAATATCCCTATAAATTTCAGACCGATGCACAATTATTCAATCTTTTAGTCTTGGACTACATTTCCCAATGTAAAATGCACTACACTGTACACAAGTTGCCAAATATATTATATTAGTATTAGGGCAGGTAGCAGAACAACAAAATACAAACTTTTTAGATGTTACTGGATGTATATATGTACTACCATTCATGAAATTATGCTTACAGCAGCTACAGCTATAACATGGAAGCGTGCCATACTTTGTACCTAAAACCTGCTGATTTACCTTAGTCTCTTTATAACACAATATTTGATTCAAATTCCTACAATTTCTATAAGCAAATCTAGGTTTATCTGAAATTATATGTTCAAGATTAGGTATAGCCTTTAAAATATGCCAATACCTATCTATAATATTTTTAACTTTAGCTGTTCTATTATTGTATGTAGTGACATACCTTATTTCATTCTTTGAATTCTTTAAATTAATATCTCCCATAGAACTTGAATCTATTACTCTTCTATTAAAGTTCCATAAAGGTATTCTCGACTATTTCACTAACCATATTTTCCTGAGAACCGCTATCTTTAAATTCCTGGGCAAGTTACATCATTTCCTCTCTACATTTTAAGTCATTAGTATTTAACCTACTTACTGACTTTCAACTATTCCCTTGAAAATATGAGGTGGATGCATACTAGTTTTATATGTGTAGTGATTAGTGTGTATTGGTTTTCTAAACACACTCACACATAATCCATTAATACTCTTACATATCTTCACATCTAAAAACTCTATTGAACTGCTTGAAAATGTCATTTTAAATGTCAAAAAGTCAGTAGATATATTCAAGTAGTCAATAAAGCAATTCAAACGATGTTCACTACCTTCCCAAATTAAAAATATGTCATCCACGAATCAAACATAAAAAGGGATATTATTCCTATACTCCCCATTAAATATAATTTCCCTTTCTCATTGGTTAAGTACTAAGTTGGCAAAACAGATGGCAACAGATGTCCTCATAGCCACACCTGATTTTTGAAAATACAACTGATTGTTGAAAATAAAGATGTCATTATTAAGCACAGTATCAAGCAACAGGCATATGTTTTCAATTCAATTCCAAAAATAAAAGAGTATGACAACTAAAGCTGTAGTAAAATAGTTTAATTACAGGTAAGAGCTTTCATATAACACTTCATCAGACCATAAAACAGACATAAATACAGTGTCCTAATATATTCATTCAATTCAATAGCTAATCAATTAATCAACCTATCAATAAGAAGACTGGGAGAGTTGTGTCCACATTATCAGCATTAAGTAAGGAAAATTCAAGGTGGGTGTAGGGCTTTCTCAGGAATGAGCCTTTTCTCTCTTCCTGCTCATGATTGTCATGGATACGCCAATGTCTGGAGTGTATTCAACTAGGGTATGTGATGGCTACATATTTTCTACCATCAAATGATGTGGTACTCCTAACTTTAAGAGACTATGATCTCCAGCATACACTATAACAGTTTCCTGCTGAAAATGAACCAGCTGGGATGAAAATGAGCACCTCCAAATTAGAGGTCATAAGAGTCAACTGTTCTCTGCATATTAGAGGAAACATCTGTCTCAGCCAGGGGAGAGTAAGTATTTAGATCTTTTTGATGAATGCTGCAGGAAAGGATCGGGTTTTATCCAGCAGCTGAGTATAGCAGTACCACAGGAGTGTTACAAGATGAAGCAAAAACTAAGTCATACAATGAAACTCCCAACTTGCCAGTCAGACTATGTCCTATCATCATCGTCATCATCATCAGACCCTTTTTTCCCATTTTTCGAAATGGGGTCAGGATATCGTGTTAACTGTCTCCAACTTTCTCGATTCAGTGCCACACTCCTGTCTTTTTCAAAACTCATGCCTGACTGTTGCAGAGCTTCTTTCACACAATCCATCCACCTCTTTGCTGGATGTCCTCACTTCCTCTTACCTTCTTCCTGTCTGTCCCAAATCTTCCTCACCAGATTGTCTTCTGCTTTTCTACACATGTGCCTAAACCACTGTAATCATTCTCTTTGATTTTTTCTGCAATTACAGCTACTTTGGCTTCTGCTCTTATGTCCTCATTTCTTTGTCCCACAGTGTGCATCCTACCACCTTTCTCAGGCACTTTGTTTACATTACCTCTAGCTTTTTCAATTGTCCTGCCTTTACTGCCCAGGGTTCTGTACCATACAGTAGTACTGGTTGCACTACTGTCTTGTACACCTTACTTTTTAGCTTCTTTGGCATTCTTCTGTCATAGACTACACCTGATACTCTATGTCAGTTGGTTGCAGCCCCTCTGATTCTAGCTTTGACCTCTTCATTCAGACTACCCTTCTCCTCAACCATTCCTCCCAGATACTTGAAGCTGTTTACCTGTTCCACTATCTTCCCTTCTATCTCTATTCTCAGCTTCTTCTTATTTCCCCAATTTGCTGCCATTACCACCATCTTATCTGTGCTGAGTTTCATCCCATGTGTCTTCAGATTTGCATTCCATTCTCCTATCCTTTGCTGAATGTCTAGCTAAGAGTCTGCCTGTACTGCCACATCGTCTGCATATAGCAGCTTTGTTGATCTGTCTCCGCCAACCTGCTTGCTAATAATGTCCATCACCAGTATGAACAGCAGTGGGCTCAGAGCTGAACCCTGGTGAACACCAACTCCCACTGGGAACTCCTCTGTGAGGCCAAACACTGTTCATACTTAAGTCACTAGGTCCTTGCACATAGCCTGCACTAATTCTAACCAATGTTTCTGGGACTTCAAACTGCAGTACTGCCCAGATCAGCTTTCTTGGGACCTTGTCATATGCTTTCTACAAGTGTAGGAATGCCCAGATGGACTCTCTCCTCATCTCTAGCTTCTTCTCAAGTATCTGTCTCAATGCAAATATTAGGTCAGTTGTGCTGCATCCTGATCTGAATCCAAACTGCTCATCTCCCATCTTACATTCTACTACTCTGTATATCCGTTTATCAATCACCCTCTCTAGAACTTTCATGCAATGTGGTAGGAGTTTGATGCCTCTGTACTGCCCACAGTTGTGGATGTCCCCTCTGTCCTCTTATGTGGAGAGAAAATGATGAAATCACAGATAAAAAAGGTAGACATTACATTCTTTCACATGGTAGCAGGAATAACTGTTTATGACTGAGTGAGCAGAGTGAGAGAGAAGCGCAGCAATCTAAAATAATCCATGAGTACCCCTTCAAGTTGAGAAATCCCAGATGTGGTGACTGGATACTTAACAAGGATACCTGCTAGGAATCTCACACAGGTAGAGAAGCTGATGATGCAGCCAACTGTTAGGAGGCCCTGGGACAGACTTAGGATATTCTAGAGGGACTATGTCTCTGTGTTTGCTCAAGGACACCTGAGAATCCGACAGGATGATTTGGAGATTGCTGCTGGAGACAGGGAAGTCTGGACTACCCTACTCAGCATGCTACCAGCATTCTGTTCATCTTGCTTCCTTAGTCATCTATTGCTTTCCTGGATTTGTATGTATGCTATCGATCTTTTCATCCTTTTCATTTTCATCTTACCAGGGATTTCAGTTTAATATGTTCATCTGTTTCACCTTACACCAGTCACTGAAATATCCCTGGGGCATTAGCTCCAACTATCATACTCCTGAGCTTCCAGTGCAGCTTGTTGTTATGACTCCCCACTGTCCTGACTGATACTTTCCTGACTCGGCCAGGTGTCATACCTCATGTTTTTTGTCCTGACTAATACTTTCCTGACTGGGACAGGTGTCATATCTCATGTTTTTTGTCCTGACTAATACTTTCCTGACTCAGCCAGGTGTCATACCTCATGTTTTCTGTCCTGACTGATACTTTCCTGACTCAGCCAGGTGTCATACCTCATGTTTTTTGTCCTGACTAATACTTTCCTGACTCGGCCAGGTGTCATACCTCATGTTATTTGTCCTGACTGATACTTTCCTGACTCTGCCAGGTGTCATACCTCATTTTTTTTGTCCTGACTAATACTTTCCTGACTGGGACAGGTGTCATACCTCATGTTTTTTGTCCTGACTGATACTTTCCTGACTCAGCCAGGTGTCATACCTCATGTTTTTTGTCCTGACTAATACTTTCCTGACTGGGACAGGTGTCATACCTCATGATTTTTGTCCTGACTTATACTTTCCTGACTGGGACAGGTGTCATACCTCATGTTTTTTGTCCTGACTGATACTTTCCTGACTCAGCCAGGTGTCATACCTCATGTTTTTTGTCCTGACTAATACTTTCCTGACTGGGACAGGTGTCATACCTTATGTTTTTGGCTATTGGTTATCCCCTTACTAGCTTACATTTCCCAATACTATTTTGGACTGGTTCCAATATTTCACAGAGAATGATAATCTTTTTATTGGGCAAGCTGTAACATTAAAATGATTGCTGAATTATTTAAAGACATTATTTGGACAGCTACTAGCCTGAAGAAGTGTGATTCTTAGACAAATGTGCTCACTGGATTCTTATGCTGGAAACACATTATGAATGGGCTGAGACAATTGTTTTTTTTTTACTACAGAGATGTGATAAGCATATTTATATTAAACGTTTATGTTTTCTACCGCTGCATATACCAATGGGCTAGTTTTTTGATGAAGTAAAAATGATTATGAAAAAACTCAGGCAGAATGCCTGCTATGAATAACCTTTCTGAATTAGATACAACCATTCAGCCAGGATGCTGTTTTTCCTGTTATCGTGTCAGCTCTTTTGGTGACTTGGACTAACTGAGTTAATCCAAAGAGTTTGGTTAGTGCGGACATACAAATCATAGACTAGATGCTAGTCAATATTAAATTCCCCCAGTTCATAGGGTACATTGTTCACAATTCATAAGACTGTTTCTTCAAGAGTATCCATAAGTGCACTGAGGAGGCCATAGTGACAGCCAGTGGCAATCTGCTAGGCTAAGTATAATTTGAGTTATGTTAGCACTGAGTCTATTAAGGTACTATTCAGTGCTTGTAAGTATAGCATTAGGAAAGAACCTGTAAAGGTGCTATTATGATAACATCACTTGCACCTTTGAATTTTTGCTAAGCTCTAAAGATGCTCAGGATTTTATTACTCTTACAGAATAATTTTTAAATCATTTATATGGGTTTTAGCCATGCTGCATATCTCTAGTATGGTAAGCTCTGCATTGAGGAAGGGAAGTTTATTACAAATGATTCTATAGTAGATATAAACAATCTTAATGGACTGTGTGTTACTCAAGGGTTTATTAAGGAGTTTTTGTGTGTGCTCTGTGTGTGTGTGTGTGTGTGTGTGTGTGTGTGTGTGTGTGTGTGTGTGTGTGTGTGTGTGTGTGTGCATGTGCGTGTATGTGCTTGTGTGTGTGTGTGTGTGTGTGTGTGTGTGTGTGTGTGTCCATGTGTGTGCATGTATGTGCATGCATGTATGTGTGTGTGTGTGTGTGTGTGTGTGTGTGTGTGTGTGTGTGTGTGTGTGTGTGTGTGTGTGTGTGTAGTAGTAGTATCATGTTAAGGCATGGACTCTTCTGTGCACATTTAATACTGGCTACTTAATTAAACTAATTTAGGAGTGGGTTTCTGTAATTTTCAGATTGGCCACCAGAGAGCACATGACAATGAAGGAAGGAGAAGTGAAGTTGCAGAACAATCAAAAAGCTTCTCCCTCGCAAAGGAGGAAGAGAGTGTATGTAATCAGTTACATAAAAATAACAAGGGTAGATGGCAAAAATAGGAACCACTGACCAGTTGCTAACTATAGTGTGCACAAATTAAACAATCATTTCAGCAAGTACTAATAATGGTAAGGGTACATCACATACATTAATAAGCTGAATGCAAAATCTGATAAAAACAACACATAGGTCTTGTATTTTTCAGATCTATTTTATTTGATGTTTCCTGCAGTCTGGGTATAGATGAATTGAAATGGGTAAACTTATTACATCTGTTATATACGGAGTATGTATGTAAAAGAAGTTGACTAAATTGAGTTTCAGCACAGGAGAATATGTGTGCTGTTAAATAAATCAAAAAATAAGCATATGAATTTGGGAAACATATACTGAAGGGTGAATATTTAATACAGCACACAGTGATTGAAACTGTAGATTCAGTTAAGGACCTGGTCATATGGATAGATCTGGCTTTGAGTTTTTGTGATCATATCAACCAATTCATTAATGACAATTATAAAACCTAAGGCTGTATAAAATTATTTATATAATTTAGGAAATCAAAAACTATGAAATCATTGTAAGTTGAAATTAGATACAAACTAGAAAATGGAATAATAATATGGAAACCTTATATGAAAACAAGCATGAGTAACCTGGAAAGAATACGGCGGAACTATATCAAGGCATCCGTGGATATGAACATTTACGTTATTATGAAAAATTAAGAAATCTGTACTTTACACTATCTCATATAAATATTTAAGAGGGGACCTTATTCAGCTAAACAGGGAATTTGGAGACAACTACCTCTAGGAATGTTAGTGATTATCAAAGAAAAGCAGAGAATCATCAAACAACCTACTTAAGAGATTATACAGGACAGAGCCACCAGAAGCTGTCGAGGGCTGGGGGGTGGAGGGTGAGAGGGGCACTTAGTGATCTAAAAAGGGCAATTTTTTAAAACTATTTACTACCACAATATAGGTTCACTTGGAGGACATTTTAAGCTTAGCCAGTTTCCCTTCTGGTGCTTGAATTAACATTTCCTGATTGGTCTTACCTATCCCATGGCTGATAATTGTGTATTAGCCCTAGTAAGAATATCTGTGATCATACCATAGATAATTTGAGGGGACCCATGTAAAGGATGCAGCATTTCGAAACTGCCTCTATCCATTAGTGGCACGAAGGGGCAACCCTGGAGTATTTTCTATTACCCATCCTTAGATCCAAGCTGGATTTGAATATGAACAGGGATGAGCTTTGTTTTACTTGAATGGATAGTCTGTTCCAGAACAGTGGTAGCCTCTGTGATATATATCCATCTGACCACAACATTCAGTTTAGATACCTGGAATAAGTATTTCTAATGCCATTTGACTTGCTGATGTTCAGTAGGTCCATTAGTATTGGGTGGGAGGATGCCTTGTATGCCAGACACATCACCTCTAAGAACTCTGTAGGATACTGTTGTTTAAGACTTTTATCCTTTTAATAAGGTATCTTTGTGGGCATTCCAATTGATGAATAGGTCTGGACAGATATATGCCAAAGTGGGCATTATACAAAATGATTGACCTAATGTGGACTTTGTAAAGGGGGACAATGACATCTCTAGATCTAGCCGCAATCAATTTGTTTATAAGCTGTGCAATATAAAAATACTTTATGACTCTGGGCACATGTTGGTTAAAAGTTAAGTCACTGTACACATAAGTTCCCCAATGCCAAACAACTGGGTCAGTTCTCAGGGGGTATGATCAATTTGGCAGTTCCCTGGAGTAGATGACTTCCCAAAGGATACAATAATGTATTTTTTGGAGTTTAGTTTCAATTCATGATTTTGGCACCAGTTATTGTTTGGGGCAAACCTTCTTGCATGATGGTTAAGTCATTTGGGGATTCAATAACTGCTCCTAGCTTGCAGTCATTTCAAACTTAGTCAGCCAAAGCCCTTTGGTATTTCCTTTTACTTTTGAGATGTATATGCCAAACAATAAAAGGCTCAGCACCGAACCCTGGAGGACTCCATTGGTGACTGGTCTCTTTGTAGAGGTAACTTGAGGTCCACAATCCAAAGAACTGCACTGACATTTTCAAAAATATGACTGTTATTAATTATTAAAATAACAATGAAAACCATAAACCATCAAAAGTTGGAATGAAACAGCAAAGTGTCGGTTGCAAAAAATAATAACTGCTTTATTTCCTTTATTGCCAAACACAGAACGAAAGTGCTTATTATTTTTTTACAGCTGACACTTTGTTGTTTCATTATAACCTCTGATCATTTTATGGTAAATAGAGCAAAATACCAGAGCGGGATCATGGTTAAATAAGGCCCTAACCAGGGTAATAGATTGGAACCCCCATCCCCCACAGAGCATCCTCTCCTGCAGCAACCTCCTACCGTTCCAGCAGCAGCTGCCTCCCCAGCCACTCCAGTGTTCCATTACTTGGCTATTTCTCCTTATTACAATAAACACCATCCAAACCCATCAGCATGCATGCTGTTTTCTTATTTACTTCTACAATGATTACAGATATTGAAATGAAATAGCACAAACACTGACAGCCACTTGCTAAGCAAACAATACAGTCTCACAGTGAAAGCAGACTTAACGTGAACAGTAAACTTCTCTGCCCTTGAAATTCACATTCATTGAAATGACATGAAAACCCACATTCATTTTGCATCTGGCCAGTGGAAGACTAAGCTTACCTCTGTTTTCAAACCATATGCTCCTTACACATTTTTATGGCCATGCATGCATGTATGCATTGTTTGATTCACCTTCCTGATTGTATTAAATTATATTTCTTATACAATACAGCACACTTGTTAGAGTGTGTTTTAAATGTATTGTTTTGAACATTTTTCCAGTAAGCAATGAAACAAAATTTGTGAACCAATAATCACAAAACTGCCCAATTCAGAACATGTCCATTATAAAAGTCTCCTCAGACCTCTGTCATTACAATCCAGCAATATCAGTAAATATGCACAATCTCTGCAGAAGTAAGTCATCTAAATAATTCCACATTAAAGGGATCTGTAATTAATGAAGAGGTTGCTGCTAGCAAACAACTTCATATTTCATTGTTTCATCAACAAATAAAGTGCCTTTTGACCTAGAAGAATTGCCTGTGTTACATAAAAAAAAATCATAAGCTAGTAATATTGCAATAGGGAATGGATGGCAAACTGATAGGTTCATAGTTACTAGATAACTCCTCCAAAGGAGGACATTCACAGGACTGTAGCATCCACTCCCATTAAAGTACAACACAGTACAGTATCAGCACTCCATCTGCATACTGGGGGAGTAGAACCCACAGCCTTCTGCAGCAAAAGCAAGTATAGTACCTGTTGTGCTACTAACAATGTAAACAAACTTAGCATAAGCAGCACTAAATTTCTCTTTGTGTGAAGCTCTCAGCTCCTTGTAAAATTCACTTGACACAATTAAATCTCTCAACTTTGCAGCACAAGAAATCTGGAAAAAGCCAAAATTTACTGGGGGGAGGGGCCCAAAGCACCAAAACCGGGGACATATTTAAAACAGTGCTTGTATAACCTTAAAAAGTTGTTAAAATAAAGTGTTTTGTGTTAACGTGTTTCTGAAAGATAGGAAGACTGAAACTTAAAGGGCTATCCTTATTTGGTGAATTCAGTTCTCACTGATTTTCCAGAAAAACACAAATTTTAAGAGGAACAAACCACAATAATGAGCCAAATATTCTGTGAAAATCTGGACAGTTGAAAGCTATGGATTCAACTCCTTGAATCACAAGTGGTGGTATGGGAAGAGAATTCAGGCTCTTTTTTCTTGTACTTAAGGTACAGGGTTTGAGCCTGAGTAACACTAACCAGCAGGTACAACTAACTGGGGCATGATCACCATAAAAGCAACAACTCACAACCCACCCCCCACAGAAAACATAAAACATGATCAGCATAAAAGCAACAAACGACATAAAACATGATAAGCATAAAGGCAACAACCCCCCTGCAAAAACACTCAGGCAACAACTAATGTGATCGAAAAACCTTACCTGGAAGCAGCAAAAACGCTTGGGCAAAAATGATCGGGCAGCATATGTGAGCAGAAAACTAATTGTGATCAAGCAAACTTTCCTTAAAAGCTGTACCTATTGCCTTAAAAGCTGGAGCTGTACTGTAACGCATTTTAAAATTGTGCTGGCAGCAGGAACTCACATGCGCAGAGATGTATGGGACTGTTCTAAAGAACAACAACGCATGGGTCCTCCTTAAAGAAGATACTGCCACCATGGTCAAAGTGGGGGGAGCACTCCTCTCCCCTCACTCTATGGTTCCAGCACCCTTGATGCAGGAATGATAGATGTACAAATTTGTTCTCTAAGAAACTAGCTGATGCATGAAATAGATTGCCAGATTATATTAAAGCAAGTACTAGTTTATATACACACGCATACACACACATACACATACAGCGGATATAAAAAGTTTACACACCCCTATTAAAATGCCAGATTTTTGTTATATAAAAAAATGAGACCACAATAGAATAATTTCAAAACTTTTCCCACCTTTAATGTGACCTATAACCTGCACAATTCAATTGAAAAACAAACAAATCTGTTAGGGGGAAAAACTATAAAAAATAAAAAATGTACTATAAGCTAGTTGCATAAGTGTGCACACCGTTAAACTAATACTTTGTTGAAGCACCTTTTGATTTAATTACAGCATTCAGTCTTCTTGGGTACACACCTGCCATCAATTAAAGAGACTCTGATTAACCCAAAATAAAGTTCAGCTGTTCTAGCAGGATTTTTCTGACATTTACTTAATTGCCTGCTACAGCAAAAGGCATGGTTCGCACTAAGCTTACAAAGCATCAAATGGCTCTCATTGTTGAAAGGTATCAGTCAGGAGAAGGGTACAAAAACATTTCCACATCATTGGTTATACCATGGAACACAGTGAAGACAGTCATCAAAAAGTGGAGAAAATTAGGGACAACAGTGACGTTGCAAAGAACTGGACAGCCATCCAAAATTTATGAAAGGACAAGATGAAAACTGGTCAGGGAGGCTGCCAAGAGACCTACAGCAACACTGAAGGAGGTGCAGGAATTTCTGGCAAGCACCAGTTGTGTACTACATGTGACAACAATCTCTTGTATTCTTCATATGTCTGGGCTATGGGATAGGGTTGCAGGACACACACACACACACACACACACACACACACACACACACACACACACACACACACACACACACACACACACACAGACATATATATATATTTGGACACATCTGAGAATTACCATTTCATATCTTTGTGGAAAATGATTTCAAATTTACCCACCATAAGAGCTTGCAACTCAGATGCTCTTGCAAAAGCCAGAGCAATCAGTAAAACTGTTGTTCATGTTAAGAACCTCATATTAGCCAGATGAGCTTATTCAGTAGGAGAAAAGAGTTACTTTTTCAAAAACAAAATTAAGATCCCAAGGCAGAGCTAGTTGTTTTTTATATAATTGGGTGTGCAGAACCCCTTTCAAATACATCTTGAAATGGGAATGCATTAAAAGAGGGGGATCCATGAGCCGACATGCTGAAATGGCCAATAAATGAACCTTAACAAATGAGTATGAAAGGCATGAAGATAATAAATCAAACAAATATTGAAGAACCAAAGAAATTCTAGCCTTAATGTGTCTACATTTACAGTATGCCACCAACTAGAAAATCTTTTCTATTTGCTAATATATGATTTCTTAGTAGCAGGTTTCTTTGCTTCCTTAAATACCTGCTGCTCATTGTCAGAAAACAGGTGCATAAAAGGTATTGACACTGTATTATCCAGATAGTTATTTAAAACTGTTTTAAGTTGGGGTGCATCAGACACAACCTGTCTTGTGTGAGTAGGTCCAGTCTGTGAGCAGTCTGTGGTAATTGCCCTTGGCAAATTCTAAAAGCAGAGCAGGGAAAACGCTGTTGCCTGGGCCAGAAAGGAGACATATAAATGATCATTAGAGAGTCCTTCTGAGTCTTTAGAATAACCCTGGATATCACTGGAAATGGTGGAAGGAAATGTGAATGTATCTGTTTTCTAGACCTGCTTGCAAGGAGTTCTGGAGCAGAATTTTGAGTTATTTGTTGTAAATGGCGGCAAATAGATCTGCTTTAGATGTTGCCACAGCTGGATAAAATAAATCACTGATTTAGTTTTCATTCATCTTGGTCTTGCCACAATGTTTTGCTCTGATGGAATGTAAGACTCCATTAGAGTGAGATTGTGCTGAATTTCTGTATCTTAGAGAACTGTGACTAATCTGCACAGAGGGAATTTTTGGAAACCCTCCAGTCTGTTTATGTACCACTTCACTGTGGCCCTGGAGACCACAGACAAATGAGGGCTTAGTGCATTTATAACTGCCAACATCTCTTTTAGGTTTATGTGTTTTAGTCTTTTTTGTTCCAAAGATCCTACGCTTTCATTTTATATGGAGATTTGGCTTGTCTTAATTGTTGATACATTGTCCAGTGAATTCATTAAAGGCACTAGAAAGCCCTTCCAGCAAGACATGCCCAAATGCAATTCAGAAAAATGATGGCCTGAATGAGACTGTGATATCATTATCAACTAATCTGCATGTTTCCTGAATCACTGGTGCTTCTGTGACATGGAGATCATGGCTGACCTGCATGTCATGGTAGTATCCTGCTGCTCATGTAGTAACTGGAATCCCCCTACAGTGACTCTGTCACACAAACATCTCACACACGCGCACACACACACACACACACACACACACACACACACACACACACACACACACACACACACAGACACACACACACACACACACACACACACACACACATACACACACACACACACACACACACACACACACACACACACACACACACACACACACACACACACACACACACACACACACACACGCACACACAAACACACACTCTGCAGTCCCTGTACCTGTCCCTTTCCTCCCATGTCCCCCCACCCCTGTAATACTTTAGTGCCATTACTGCACTTTACAGGAGTAAGCCCTTTTGATGTAGAGTATCCCCCCACCCTCTAATCCCTGTTAAGATGTAGGTGTTGTTACAGTACTTTAAAGAATCAGCATTGGTGGTGTAGTGGTTCCTTCCACCTCCCCAATCTCCATACAAGCATTGGTGCCATGAAGGTACTTAAGTGTAAGCCCTGCTGTCCGAGGGTTTACCTCCCTGATCCCCGTAGTAACATATGTGCCTTACTGTACTGTAAGGATCATCCCCTGGTAGCTAGTGTATCCCCCATCCTGGAGTAATGTTGTTAGTGGTACGGTATTGCCCCCAATCCATGGCCCCCATAGTAAGAGTGGTATCAGTACAGCACTTTTACACATTATTTTCCCTGGTCTCTGTTGGTTTCCCTAACCCCATCCCACTTTGATGCTGGTGTTATTGCGGCACTTTTACAGTAAGCCCTGCTGTCTAGTGGTTCCAACCACCATGTTCATGTTCACTGTCATGACATGATGGGAATGGCAGTGCTGATCTACATTACAGAGCACCTTCTTGAATCTCTCAGTCATGTAGATGGCTTTCTGGTGATGGTGCCGGGAGGGTGAGAACACATTGATAATTAGGATATGCCTAGCCTCATTTAGCATTCCACATGGCTGCGGGGCCAGTCCATCATAGTGTTGCACATCTTTGTGTTGGAGGACTGAGCAGGTATTTTATAAATACAAAAAACTTACAGCAATATATACACAGCCATGTACATCACAGTACTTTTATGAATCTGGTCCTGTACACTTGCACAACAAGAACACAAGTGATGTTTTACACTCATTTCAGTATATGTGTAAAATATATAAATCATCTTACTCTACGTGTATGTGTATTATATGCATATCTGTGTTGTACCTCATAAAATAGTATGTATCTTTATGTAACATTGCTGGTTTTATTCCATTATTGCATTTTAGTCACCTGAATTTTTGTATCTACTGAGTAATTTCAAATAGTTTTCTCAATATTAAGCTTTAATTTCTGGCCAGTTGCTTTCATCAAGGAAAGGTCCAGTCTGACTCTGTCCATGTAATTACATGTCTACAGGGCATTTTTGAAAAAAAAATTGATTTCCTAACTAAGGGTGTTTTGGTCTCTAACCGGAGGCATGGGTACTAATCTCTCTTCTGATACCCACCAGTTTACAACAGCATGATGATATAAGGATCAGAGCTGGTGCTTGTAAACGTCATGGTATGGCATTCATTCTGGAAACTGAATGTAGCCCGGTGTAACTGAAAATCTTCTTTGTGCACGTTTCCTGAATCACTATCTACTCTAAGAAAAAATAAGTTGTCACTAGCTTTATGTTGTGGAGTTTTTCCTTGAGTGTGCTCTGAAAAAATATCTTTGACTCAGTGATTGCAGAAAAAGATATAATATGCAACTTAACAAAAAATACTAACCATTTTAAAAATATCTATATTTAGACCTGCACAAACACATATATGAGTAAAATACTAGTCATTGTAGACTAAATTGCAGAAAACACAAACATTGTGCAATTTCATCTATAATAAGTAGCAACAATAATAAAAAAACATCAAAACCAAAAGATCACAAATGTAAACAATGCATTTACATTTTGCAATCACCTGTATACTAACCTAAAATAACAACACAAGAAACTAAATCCAGAACAAAGCCATGGTCTCAAGCTAAATGCTAAAAAATGTGTAGTAATCTCCTTTGGAAAAAAACAGAGTACCCTTGAACTACCACATAGGAGGTAACCCCCTGAAATCTGAAGTAGTAATAAGGGATCTAGGGACCCAAGCAGATAGTCAGCTTTCCTTTGATAACCATGTTGCCAAGGTGGTTAGAAAATCCTTCTATGTGACCCATCTGATCACAAAAGGGTTTGCATCAAGATCTAAGGATGTAATAGTGCCCCTCTACTCTTCCCTCATCAGACCCATTATTGAGTACAATGCACCAGTTGGTATGTACCTGGCTAGGCATCTCCAGCAGCTGGAGAGACCACAGAGGTACCTCACTAAGAGGATTACTGGCCTCAAACAGTTGCCCTGTGCAGCACGATTGAAAAAACTAAGGCTTTTCTCTGTTGCATACCACCTTCACAAAGGCAATCTCTGTCTAACATACAGAGCCATGTCCAACCCAAAACTGTTGAACATGCTCCATCTTAACAAAACCAAATCCACTCGAGCTACACGCTCTAGGGATATAAACCTCGGCACAACAATGAATAGAACATGCTGGAGGGACAGATTCCCTTCGGAAAGACTTCATTTGCTATGGAACAAGGTCCCGATCTACATAAGACAGAGCCCCTCACTATCACTCTTCAAGAGGAACCTTGACGAGTGGATGGGTAACAGAAAGTTCACACCAGAGATCATACCAACAGCTCTACTAGATAGGGGCCAAGGGTACTAGCTGCTAGATCAAGGGCCTAGGGAACTAACCAAAGGGGTGGTGAATACCGCACAATGTGGCTGGGCTAATATATGCCTTCGGGCAGATAGCCCATTACCTACCTATGAACCTATGACCCTAACAAATACTACTCTAAAGTACTGATCACAAATGTAAACAAAACAGTTACATTTGTGATCATCTTATACTAAAACTAGAAAGACAAAAAATAAAAATAAAACAAAACAAAAAATGCAATATGGTTAGCAAAGCATACTAAATGTTTTAAAGACATTTATATTTATACCAACACACATACACACACACACACACACACACACACACACACACACACACACACACACACACAAGTATAACACCATTCATAGCAGATGAAATTGCACAAAACATGAAACATTGTGCGGTTTCCATCTACAATAAGTAACAACAATAAAAATGATCACGAACAAACAATGAAAACATGAAAACAAATTCAAAAATAAAACAAAAAAATACAACTTTAAAAATATACTTTTATATGGACAAGCCTCACTGCACCCCCCCAACCTACCAATTATATATACCACCTCCAAGATAGCACATCAGTGGGGTAAGGACAAATTCCTTGACCCTCCTCCAACAGAATCTTACACAAAAAGAAGCCAGCAAAAACACCATTAAGATTCACTCATATGAGCATTCACTCTTTTGACCTGCAACCATATAAATATGTGTGTGTGTGTGTGTGTGTGTGTGTGTGTGTGTGTGTGTGTGTGTGTGTGTGTGTGTGTGTGTGTGGATATATGTAAGATGATCGATCTACAAAATATCATAGCATCCTATAAAAACACAATTAACTGGCTGCAAAAATAACATTAACTCATTAACACTACCCTGATGAATAAAAATTAACACAATTACAAGGCAATTAATCTAGCTTATATATTACTAAAAGTGAAAATAACACTGAACATTTTTTATATTAAAATAAAACAGTAAAAAGGAGTATCTAGTACATTTGTAAGCCATTTGGGGGATGAGAAAGTTGTTACAGGCACTCAAATGCTCGCAACTTGTTTAAAATCTTCCAAAAGCTTCACTTACTTGATTTTCAACTTCCCTCTGAGATTGCAAGCTGGACTATTTGTTTTCTGGTCCCCTAAGTGAAATCCTATATAGATAATATGGACAACATCTAAACGATATTTGATTTTGACATATCTCATTACTCTTGTATGTGCATGTAGCACCTCACAGAAATATATGTCTCGCCTGGTACCCTTATGTGTTTCCCTATATCAAAATGAGAAGGGTTATACTTCTGGTGCTCCTATAAGTATATAAGTGTTCCTTGATTATCTTAGTTTGTGTTTTTAAATATTTATTCCATAAGGATTTGCCATGTAGTAATCCACATCAGTCATACTAATGACATATGATGAGTGCCAGGCAGATGGTTGTAAAATTATAAAACAATGAATCCACGGGATGACCAGTGAAACTTGTTATTATTCTTTCATATATATTAAAGTAAAGGAATTATAGAGATGTTATAGTGATGTTGGATGACATCACAAATATTTTATAATATGAGCAATAACTGCAGCATAGACGAGAACTAAGTTATGTACAATAGCTGAACATGGTTTTGCACTGAACAAGAGCCACTGCTGCATAAGCCTGATACACAATATATGAAAAAGAGGTAAACAAGCCCATCAGCACCTCAATATATTGATGTATTTTTGACACAGATAGTTCTACATTAAAAGGAAGAAACATGCATCATACTTCGAAACTTACATAATATATAATGATGTATATAGCATGTATTAAAGAACAAGATTAACTCTTCTCACATAAATGCTATGTATAATTCTGTTTTCTAAAAATGAAATAGTTAGAAATCAAGTCTGAATGTGCTATGCTGTCTTTGCATTTAACAATATGTTAAAATAACTTTTGGACTGCATTCAAAATACTATTTCAACTCAAGTCTGTACATAATACAAGAAAATGTGTTATATTAATCATATGTTAATTATTATAAGCTACTTTCTATTATAAAAAGTGTTCAATCCGCAAAAGTTTTGGGCAGGCATAAATAAACGTATTCACCCAGGGCAATCCACAACTCCTACCCCTACGGCTTCCATCCAAAAACCTTCGGTGGACATTGCCAATACCTTTAATAGTTTCTTCACAGAAACTTTCCAGTCACTAGCTAACCAACTATCTCCCATTTGCCCAAGTCCAACCACCGCCACACCTAGTTCTCAACTCCATTTCAACTTTCAACCAGTTTCCACATCACTTATCCATACCCTAATCAAGAAACTAAAACCAACCACCCTTGCAGCAGATCCCCTCCTAGCTGAGTATCTACAAAAAGCAGCAGATGCCATAGCATACCCAATCTCTATCCTGATCAATAGAACTATATCAGAAGCCACTATCCTCTCCAACTGGAAGACATCCCATGTTATTCCACTCCACAAAGGGGGGCAGTTCCACTGTAATGTCAAACTACAGACCTACTGCTATTTTGTCACCCCTGGCTAATATTATGGAGAAGTGCATCCATAAACAACTCCTGAGCCATCTCATTCAGAACAATCTCCTGGCTAACTCACAGCCGGGCTTCAGACCATTCCACAGAACAACCACGGTCCTCCTCTCCTTCTCCAGTGTTATTAATCAAAATTGAAACAAAAATAAGCTTTCTTCTGCCCTCTTTCTTGATCTCTCCAAAGCCTTCGACATGGTCAGCCACCAACTACTCATACACACACTCAAAACTATTCCCCTAGATGTCCAGGCTATCCAATGGTTCAAATCTTATCTGAGTGGTAGACAATAGGCTGTACTATGGCAGAACAAACTATCTTTCCTTCTAGCTATCACCCGCGGGGTCCCACAGAGCTCTATATTAGGACCCCTATTATTTTCTATCTTTATTAATGACCTGTACACAGTCATCCCAACAGCCACCTGCATTCAATATGTGGATGACTCCACTTTGATTTGCTCTGACACCTCCCTTTTAAGTCTGCAGACTCTGTCCCAAAATGGTTTTCATACTGTTAAAAATTGGCTCTATAATCAACGTCTCATATTAAATCCTGACAAAATGAAGCTGTTGATTTTCTCCCCCACTCATAAAGCCTCTTCTCCAGCCTTTACTATAAAATCTAATTATGGCACTGTCATTGCTCCAGATGCCTGCACCAAACTCTTGGGTGTAACAGTTGATAATAACCTTAATTTGATATGCATATTAATCAAACTATTAAAAAAGTTAAAAAACTTGGCTCACTATACAAGATCAAACCTTTCCTCACTCCAATAGCTAGGACTGTTATTGCCTGTACATATCTACTTTCCACCCTCCTTTATGAATTGCCTCACTTCACGAACTTGAGTAAGTCTGACCTTAATAAACTCTCTACCTGCTTTAATCATATTGCTAGATTTGCCACTGGTGCAGCACACAGAACACACCACTGTCTGAACCTAAAGACTCTAGTGTGGCTAGAATTGCCTATCCACCTTCAGTACAATCAACTAATAGTAGCACATAAAATTCTCTACCAACCTGAAAATACACCCATACTTACAAATATTATCACTCCATATACTAACCTCAAGTCACTTCGCTCATCCAACAAATTACTAGTCCAAACACTCAAAACCAACAGCTCAGTTAGTGACTCTCTCTATTCCAACTCTGTTGGCAAAATATGGCTCTCACTTCCTACTGAGATTACTTCAGAACCCATACTAACCAATTCAAAAGTCTAAAACAGCACTTTAAAAGGTGTTGGTTATGTCCTTACTTTAATCCTGACTAACTCTGGCAATATAAACATGTGCTAAAGAGGTCTTCTGGCCACCACTACATTGCTTTCTAAATGATAGACTATAAAAAAACAAATTTATATATGACAGAATGAGTGACTTTTATCCTATGAATTGTATCTGTAACAGTGTTTTAACTTATGTAATGTAACAGTTTTTTCTGTATGTATGTTTGGAGCTTTTCTCCCCAGGCCTCCACTGAAAATGGACATGCATCCAGTCAGACTATCCCGGTCAACAAATGTAAAATAAAATAAATAATAAACAGATGGTAGAGCTGGGAGATGATTCTGAAAAAGGGATTTAGTGGTATCACTTGAATATTAAAGGATGGAATGTTTTTTTTTCCCATGGGGGGGGGGTTTGAGGGTTGTTTATTTATCAATGCTTTAACCTATGTTTTTTTAATGTTGTTTTATTGTGTATCTATGAAATGTATCAACATTGTTAAAAGAACAAAACATAAGTCATTCTTTTCATTTACACAGCTATATATGAACATATGAATATGGATAAAGACAAAAGAGAAATTAATTCAACTGCAAATTGTATTTACATTAATGTAAATGGTCTTAGCAATAATTGTAAAAGGGGAAGCCTTCAAAGATATTTTAAGATGTGTAAAGCAGAAATAGTATTCTTACAGGAGACACATCTCAAGCAGGAAGATATAGATAAAATCAACACCAAGACTTATACAGTACTTGTAAGTTCTGCTTATAAACAGAAATGTAGGGGTAGCAATATTATGAAGAAATACCACTTTAATGCTTAAAGTTTATTAACTCATATCATGATAGTGTCACTAGGCAAAACATTCCTGAACTATCAATTAATGAAAAAATATATACACTAATAAATATCTACTGGATACCAGAACTAGGAGTCAAAATAGGCAAACAACACTTAGAAGATGTTGTTCAACATTCTAAAGGAAATATAATCATAGCTGGAGACTTTAACTATATTATAAAGGAATCTGACACAAATATAAGAAACTCATGAAAGAAATCACCACCGACAAAGGTGCTTTCTGACTTTATTGACTCTTTTAATTTAGTTGACATCACTGAATATGCTGAACTAAATACACTGTTGTTTACACATTATTCTCACAGGCATGATAGACAGTCAAGAATAGACAGAGTGTATATATCAAAGGATCTAACTACTAAATTAAATAAAGTTAAGACAATTGCATGTCCACTCTCAGATTATGACACAATTACCTTTGAGCTAGACTTAACCTTTAAACAAAGGACAGCAGTGAGAAGGATACCATCTTATATAACAAATATTAAAAATTTCAAAGATTTTTATATCAAAGTGATACAAACATTTTTAGACTTAAATCTCACAGAATATGTATCAGAAATATTCTGATGCATTGAAAGTGTTCTTATATGGGAAGGTGGTAACATTGTATAGAAATAAAACAATGGAACAAAGAATTGGAAGATTTACAGTTAAAGATAGATACATTAAAACGTGATATCTAAAAAGGAAATACTAATCTAACAAATGAACTGGATGACTTGAATAAAACATATATGGAGACATTACACCATAAGACAATGCTTAACTTAAAGAAGATTAGGCTATGTTCCTACTCAATGAACCCAAAATCTCAAAGAAGAACAGCACATAGAACTAAAAAAATGATAAAAGCAAACTAAATAAAGGAAATATATAATACAGAGACTAAAAATAAAATATATGATTTAGAGGGTTATATTAGAAACATTCAAAATATACTTTCACAATCTCAGTAATCAAAATTAAAATATGGAGTTGCAAACTATATTAAAAGCTTTCTTTAAAAGAAATATTAAGATTAAATTACTAGAAGAACAAATGAAACTAATAGATAAATAACCATGACAGAACTTAAATTTCATTAAATTAATTAAAACTAAATACAGCTCCAGGTATACACAATATCACCCCAAAGATATTTAAATTGATGACAAATGAAGCTCTAGTGCTATTATTGAAAGTGTTCACATCAGTAAAAGAAGGTAAAGGTCTCCCTCCCTCTTGGTAATGCACATTCTTCTCTTTTGGCTGTTCCCATTAGAGGTCGCCACAGTGGATCATCTGTTTCCATTTCTTCCTGTCCTCTGCATATTGCTCTGTCACACCAACCACCTGCATGTCCTCCCTCACTACATCCATAAACCTTATCTTAGGCCTTCCTCTTTTCCTCTTACCTGGCAGCTCCATCCTTAGCATCCTTTTCCCAATATACCCAATTTTGAAACAAGGCAAAAATTTCAGTGAATGCTCATCACATAGACTTATAGCTTTACTTAATATTAATTACAAAATATTTATGGCAATACACACTGCAAGGATAAAATTATTGTTACCAATGCTGATAGAGGAAGATCAAGCAGGTTTCATAAAAGACAGAAATACATTTGACAATATTAAAATGATCCTCTCTCTAATTGATTATGTAAATAGCATGAAAAATAAAATTAATACAATTAGCCTTGACATCAGCAATGCATTTGATTCAGTGAACTGGGATTATTTGCGGTTAGTTCTAGAAGAGTATGTTTTTTCAAAAATATTTATAGTACTAATAAAATCAATATATAAAAAATCACTGGCATATATAAAACTAGGATCCTGTTTATCCAAATCTATTAAAATAACAAAGGGTACAAAACAGGGATGCCCCCTTTCCCCATTATTATTTGCACTAGCCATTGATCCACTAGCAAACAGTATACAAATGAACAAAAATATTGAAGGGATTCAATTAGATGATAGTTTGGAAATGAAAATCCAATTATTGGCAGATGACATTTTATTTCATTAAAATATGAGAAGAAGACTTTAAAAGCCCTATGGGATCTAGTTTATTATTTTCAAAAAAATCTCAGGTCTTAAATTTAATGAGAATAAAACAAAAATATTACTCATAAATGCTGACAACAAAAGCTGAAATAAGGAACACCATAAATATATTCCTATTGTTAATGCAATCAAATACCTAGGAGTTATAATAACAAGTAACTTAGATACACCAATTGAACTGAATTATAAAGAGATCTTAAACAATATCAAAAACCTATTACAAAAATGGAATAAATTCTACTTCTCAATGGAGGATAGACCCTACATAATTAAAATAATTATATTCCCTAAGATCTTATATTTTATGGAAACGTTTTCTGCCACCCTCTAAAACATATTCAAAACAATTTAATAATCTAATTATAAAATTTTTATGGTACCTTAATAAGTCTAGGATAGCTATGAATTATTACTTAGATGATTGGGATATGAGTGGAATAGGCTTACCAGATGTGAAAATGTATTCACTGTCAGCTATAAAAAAAACTATATCATTGTGGTTAAATACTAATTGTACTTCCAAATGGAAACAGATACATGAGAAAATATGGTTAGAAATGGGCTTTGTCTCATCAAACTACACTGAAATGGTATCTAACAACTTTTTTGATTTTTAAATACAAGACTGTGAATAAACATAAAAATATAAACTCTAAATTTATTACTTACATGTTAAAATCATATACAAATTTTATGAACAGCAATCCTAACATAAAAGCTTGACTGTTTTTGTTGTATCCAATTGCATGCACTCAAAGTAACATCATAACCTTTGACATGGAAGCAGTCAAAACACCTAAGAAGAAAGGATTGATATACTGGTATCAATTGGGTGGACTCCAGGAAACTACTGACAAAAGATAAAGTTATAAGAAAAGTTAATTTAAATAATAACTTATGATTAGTGATATAGGACTTAAGACAATTTATACTAAACAAACAAGAGACAATGCAATCAATGGCCAGGCAGGAAGCACATAAATCCATAGAACACTTAATATTAATAATAACTCAACCTATTACTTTAAAAGGATACTTATCTTCTATTTATAAAATAAACAAAATAAAATGAAAATCTGCCATAAACGAAACTTATGGGATTACTATAGAATAATTAGTGGTCATATATCAAATGATAGGGACAAAAAACTTGTCCTTCTCTCCATAAAATAATCATCTCTCTCACTATACTGGAAACATTTTACATGGCAGTTTATGCATAGATCCAATTTAACACTATACAAAATGGAGCTAATCTTCAAAAAAAAAACATTGGTTGTTGGAGATACAAATTAAATATAAAAGCAGATTGGCTACATATGTTTTATGAATGCCAATTGATTAAACCATATTGGGACAAATATAATTACTTTTTACAAGTGGTATTCAATGACAAATTTCAGTTATTTAAATCTCTGATTCTGTTTAATGGCCCTGCATCTGACTGTATTCCAAGAATGAAATATACAATTTTATGGATTCTTTTAGCTACTGCAAGAAAGTGCATAACAATGACATGGAAGTCTGAGTCTTTTCCTGCCTTCAAGCAATACAGAGGTATTGTATCAACAGTATCACAGTTGAAAATGAATGCCATCAAAGGAAGAGCTAAAAGAACTACATCACTGTATCTTGCATGGCAAAAACGTAACGTAAATATTGGAGAGTAATGACTGTAGCAAGCTTTGATTTGAAAGTTCATAGAAATAGAAGAAAAATTATATGTAAACCATTGACACCCCTGTACATAGCTTGTTTCTGTTAGTTTTATTTATTTACCTGTTCAAATGATGTATATATATATATATATATATATATATATATATATATCTATATATATCAGTCTCATGAAAACTGTATATATGATTCTTTTTGTTTGAAAATGAATAAATGTATTTAAAAAATATCACAGCACAATGCACAATTTATTGACAAAAAGTCATCAACACACACATTAAACAGAATTTGTATGATCCAATGCATTAACAAGGAATATAAATCTCCAAAAGGACATTTTTTTGGCAGGGTAATAAGTTCCCCAACCATCCCATACCCCCTACTACTTATATCTACCAATTCCTAGATTGCACAATAGCATAGAAAGGGCATATATCTGAATCCTGCTTTGACAGTTATTTCACACAAGCAATGGCAACAAGCTGATTTGTTGACCAAACCGTTTTGTTTTTATTTTAATTTATTTAAATCTGCTTACTGGGGTAGAACACTGATTCAACATTGACTAATTACAGGCTCAGCCAGGGTTACATCATAATGTAACAAAACAAAGTACATTATACAAATAATTGTTTACATTTATGAGTAAATATATACAATCTGATAAACAATATATACATATAATATCTAACAAACCAAATATATTTACAGTTACATAATTATAATAAATTAAACATAGGAGAAGTAGAAGTGGTGGAGATATAGGTAGTAGATGCTAGGTTAGGAAAGTTAAAAGAGACCAGTAAGATTGAAGAGGGGATTAGATTATATATGTAGTAGGTTTAGAACAGTAATGGTGTGTTAAGCTGAATCACAGTTTAAGATGAGTGAGTTAATCAAGTGGGTTAGATGTATGGGAGGTAAAACCACTACCAGATGGAGATATCAGTTTATGTGTCATGTCCTTTAGAAGGATAGTTGCATTCAACTGTTTTATTAAGTATTGTGTCAACTGTGGCCTGAACATGGAGTACTTTGAGTGATTAGTTAAATCAGGAGGAAGTAACTTCCATAGTTTTGGGGCCAATACAGAGGAGCAATGGTTAGCAGAGTGCAATGTGAAAGAAGGGGTTTGTAGGAAGAGACCTGATCTGGCTTAGATTCTTAGTTTATAGGTTTCAGTGACAGTCAAAAGTTTGGGAGACAGAGAGGAAGGGGTGTCAAGTCTGAGTATTTTGAAAAGTAAGGAACCCAGAAGAAAAATACATTTTGATCTGGCCTGTACTTAAAGCCACTTAACCTTTGAAAGAGTAAGCAGTGGTGCTCATTCCATTGTAAATTAGCTATGAATCAACATATTTTATTGGAAAGGGCCTGAAGGTTGGCCTCTGTCAAAAACACTGCCAACCTTCAGACCCGCTCCAATAAAATATGTATATTCATACTGCTACTCAAAATGGGCAAGAATGGTGTGAGAGGAACTGAGATATTTTCTTGGCCCAAAAGAGTACAGAATTGATATTGGTTCTCAGCTTCACTATGCACCCGTAGAAATTTAGTGACTGGTGTAGTAAGATCCCCAAGTATCTAAAGGAGGAGCTGTTACAATGGGATTGTTATCAATGGGATACAGTGTCAAATGCTTTTGACAGATCTAGGACCAGGATGGATATTAGGTTGCTATTGTTTCTGTTGGTATTTATGATTTCTAAGAAACTATACAGAGCTGATTCTGTGTTGTGGTGTGGTTGAAAGCCATGCTGTGTGGGGGAGGGTAGTTTGTTGATTTTGGACAGAAGGGAGAGATTTGCAATGAGATGGTAGTTGGAGAGGTCTGTGGCTGATCCACCTTTGAGAAGTGGTATAATATGTGATTTCTTCCAAACAGCAAGTACATAGTTTTCTGTGATAGCTCTATTTATGAATATTGAGATAGGGGATGTCAGGACATTGGCAGCTAACTTATGGTGCTTGGATTGGAGTATGTCAGCAGCTGGTGTAGTAGTTTTTAGTTTTTGAAGGTAATTTTAGATAGTTGAGGTAGGTATGTGGTGTAATGAAAATAGATGGGTATTGTGAGTATTGCTGGTAGGGATAGAAAGATGGGAGAGTGAATTAGACTCTAGCAGAAAGGAAGATAGATTGAATAAAGTGCGTGTTGATTTGGGTGGCCATGGGGTTTATGTCACTGTTTGCAGTAGGAGATGGGGTGGTGGTTTGACTGGAGTTTAATAGCATTTTATGGCTGTAATGAATGAATTAACATAATTTTATCTAGTTAGACCTGTTGTCTACTTTGATTTCTATGTTGTCTAGACATTTGCCACTTTTGTTGTGTTCTATTTTCATGCCATGTGTTTCAGACTTTGTCTTTATTTAGCATGAGCTGTTTGGTTTCTTTGTTGAAGCACGGACCAGGGTTACTTTTGGTTCTTTTTCCTTTTATGATGCTAACTCATTTAGTAAGTTAAGGAATGTTTTATTAAAACTGGTAACAGCAACTTCTAGTAGTAGGATATTTAGAGTATTCCAGTTGTACTGAGAGAGGTAGTTTATAAAGGTGTCTTGTTAAAAGAGGAGAGTCTACGTAGTTGTTTTAATACTGTATATTTGGGAATGTGAGTAGTTTGTCATGTAATAAATCTGAGGAGATGGTCACTGTCTTTGTCTGGGAGACATCCAGAGCAGCTGTGTTTGAGGGTGAGACAGTAAGTATCCAGTCAGCAGCAAGTGCTTAGTGCCATGTTTTTCACTTTTAGTAGGTGAGGTGATTACTTGAATGAAACTGACCAGGTTACTAGAGAGGGTAGGGGAGTCAGTGTTTACAAGTAAATAGTCTATATTCACATATTCAAGCATAATAGTTTATTTATTTACATTAGTGGAAAAACATAGGAGGAGGTCTTTGAGTGAGTTAGGTGGGCCTGTGATGAGCTTGCAAGTTAAGGAGTTAGGCCATTTAGATGCCTCATTGAATTTAGTTGGTTGCTTGTAGGGGGTGGGAGATAAAATGGTATATGTTTAGATGAAGTGTGGGTGGGTGGGTGGGTGGGTGGAAATAGGGGCGGGGTAAGTGAACAGAGTGAAGTGAGAAGGTGATACAGCTGCTGTGGGTGAAAAGAAATCTATATGTTAGCATGAAAGTTATATTGGACTAGGCAATGAAATTGTATTTAAGTATTGAGGTAAAAGAAGAGATTTAAGAGTATTATGAGTATGTAAACTACAAAAATATGTGAGATAGGCAGTAGACTGAGGTAGTTAGGAAAAAGAAACTTTGGAAAAATGAGAAAATAACTTTTCTTAAGTACTTTTAAAGCTAACTACATTTAATGTTCAAAGAAGAAGTTGTTTCTTCATTAGTTAGTGAAAAGTTCAGGGCATGGAAAAGGGAAGAAGCAAACCAACATAGAACAGCCTATACAGGCAAAGAGGGAGAGTCACAAAAGCAGTAGCTGGAAAGAGCAATTAAGAAAGTGCAAGCTGTCAGCAAGAGTAGGTTGTAGCTAATTAATTAGAGGGAACAGGTGGGGAAAGTTTAATGTAGTTAAAGCTATTTTTGATTCTAGTTAAAACAGCCAAAAAGCAGACCACAAAGTACTGGCCAAGCAGAAAAGAGACATTAAACTTGGTACCATTTTCAAAAGAGCATGACTAGAATAACAGAACAAACAAGTAAATTCCCTTACACTGAATAAAAGACATTTCTGCGTGCATTTGCAGGGCTGGATGCTGTATTTATTCTGCTGTAGTCTTTGGGGTAGGGGTGCAGTCTACAACTATACTGAATAAAAGACAAGTCTGTATGCATTTGTAAGCCTGGATGCTGTATTTATTCTGCTGTAGTCTTTGGTGGGGGGATGCAGTCCACAACTATCAAGCAAGTGACTGATGGTGACCAGTTGGGGGCTAACTCTCCAAACAGGTTGCTTACTGTTGTAGCTGAAGAAGTTCCTTTTGAAGTTGAATTTCAATTGTATGATATGAGGGATCAGATGTATAGATAACTATATCATCTGCATAAGGAAGTCATAAATGAGATAGGTCTAGTGGGAGTTTGTTGATGAAGAACAAGAAACAATGTGCTAGAATGGATCCCTGTTGTACTCCAGAGTGAATGAGGGAACTGTTGGAGAGAATAGGTCCTAACTTTATCTAGAATGAACAGTTGGATATAAAGTCTTTAAACCATGCAGTTGCATGAGGGCTATCCTCAATGTCTTTCAGGTGTAGAATTGGAATTGAATAGCTGACCATGTCAAAGATCCAGGTTAATTCAGTAAACAGAGCTTCAGTGATATTTCCTTTATCCTTATTAGTTAAGATGTTATCAGTCAGGGTCCAAAGAGCAGTTGTTGTGCTCCTACCAGTCCAGAATCCATTCTGTTTAATGGGGAGCAGGTGGTATTGTTTTAGTTAAGTGGTAAGTTGGTCACATGATTTTTAAGAATTTTACCAAGGGTTGGAAGGATGGAGATGGGATGCAAGTGAATGCAAAAAGAGGGCAGAGATGGGGTAGAAGTGAATGCAAGCAAAGGGCATGGTTTCCTTTGGTATTGGTCTGACAAAAATGGTTTCCAAATATTTGGCATAGTATTAGTGGTGAGGCAAAGATTCTAAATGTGCTTTAATATGGGTAGTGTTGCAATTTCTGCAGTGATACAAGAACCAAGAGCAGATATTGTCAGGTCCAGATGGTGATTCCATATGAATCTGTTCAAGTAAGGTTAAAATTTACTTAGAGGTCATTTTTGAGAAGTAAAAAGGTTTAAAGGTTTGATAATTCTCTGAGGAAGTCCAAAGATGTAAGATTACCAGGTGGGTAGGCATTGCACCCTAGACTCAATAATTAATTTATGAAGGCCTTCCTGTTAATTTGTTGACTTCCTGCCACATATGTTTATGGAAGTGAAGAAGGGAGGTTTGTTTAGATTGCAAGTGTTTGGTTTTCAATGTACAGCTGGCCTGTTTGGTCATGGTCCTCAAAGATTAGTAATGTTCAAGGTTGTTGTGAGTGTGTTCATGTTTCCACACTTCCCAGGCTTTATCATGTACTTTCAAAAGGAATTTAAACTCTTTGATTAGCCATTTAGTTTGGGGGTTTTCAGTAGCCTTGAAATCACTGAGAAGTGTCTGTCCTGAAGAGAGAGTAGTAAGTCTATTAGGGTGGCATTCATAGTCCCTAGCTTTGTATGTTCATATCATTAATCTGCAAAAAGTGGTTCTACAGTCTTATGCAAATAAAGTCAGTGAAGGTCATTAATGCAGACTATGGAAACAGAGGTGTTTTGGTAAATACACCTCTTTACAGCAAAAACATACTGTACTTATGGCATAAGCATTCAGGGAGAGTTACTAGGAGGATGATGCACCTTAGATTTTGGCATATTGCTGCAATTCATAGAGATAAACATAAAAGACCCTTGTTTGCATACAAAATACATAAATGACCCTGATCTTATGTGTGTATGTACCATACTACCTGGGAAATACTTGAGTTATGGGGTGAATTAATTATGGAACAGCAGACTTGGTGAGGTAATAAAAAATGAGAATCAGGTAAAAGTTTAGTTCACTGCAAGAAATGTTTTTTTTTATTCATATGATGGTCATTATACAATGGCTTTAGTAAATATTGTAAAGCTGTCATTTATAAATAAAAAATCATTACAGAAGCACTGTAAATGTGATCACTGAGGAAAATAATATATTGGTATCATTTTACTGCTTGTACAGGCATAGCCAAACTATTTAGGGGATCACTGAGAAAAACGATTTACTTGTCAGTTTTAGAGCTTGTGCATACATGGTCAAACTGCTGAAGGGATTGCATGGGAAAATAACTTCTATTGGTGTCATTTAATTCTTGTGCATATATGGTCAAAATACTAACAGAATCACTTAGGAAAATAATTTATATGGGTGTCAATAAGTGCTTGTGCATACATGAGGCTTGTGTCAATATGTTTTCTTAATAACAAGGTCATGGTTTGCAAAGCAGATATGATATGCAATGCTTTTAACAATCAATGTGTGTACTGTGCAGGTATTGGACTATGTATCTCATCAACACTTCATTAGCGTACGTTGATTCACATAGTTTCGCATTTACATCTCATTATGCTTAATTCGCTTTACACTAAATCACAGGCATTGCATATTACTGCAAGTGGCATCTATGAATCTCGGCTTAGGTATACTCACTCTCAGACATTGTGGATACACATACTGTATTAGCACAATGACTATCAATATTGCCCTTAGTTTAATAGTGGCAATGTTCCCATCAGAAAGGTTGAACATAGGGGACTAGTCATTAATAGCAAGCATTGAGTGTAGAATGTGAATTTTACAAGGAGACTAAGAGCTGAAAGATATTAGCCTGGGACAATGATCATTAAAAGTGGGTGGTTGAATGGAGAAAGAGGAAATATTTGCCTGGATGGGTTGTAATAATAAGGCCAAGAAGTGAATAGTGATTAGATTTGGAGTTGGGTCGAGCTGGAATGACTTCTAGTTGGAGTAGGCTGAGATCTGCAAAAAATTCAGTTAAATCATGCTTTATTGGGCCCAGACGGTTTAGGTTAAAGTCACCCAGTATGATGATGCATTTAAATGATTTGATGTGAGAAAGTATTGAAAGGATTAGTTTTTTAAACTTGCGAAGGGAAGTTGGAGGTGGTAGTGTGATACAAATGTGATACGAAAGAGGGGTACATTGAGTGAGTGTGATTATTTGACTGTTGCCTCACTATATCTCAACATTCTCTTTATTTTCTGTATTTCTTCCTTGACATAAGAAGTAAAGCTATATTCTGGAAGTATCAGCAGGCATGAGAAAGGATGCTGTGTTCCACAACAGTTTAGGGATTTCGGCAAAGTCATTACATTTAATTAGGAAATCTGTCTTGTATGTGTATGCAGGGCGGCCACGGTGGTGCAGTGGTTAGCATTGTTGCCTCACACCAAGGGGTTCTCTGGTTTGATCCTCGGCTGGGGTGCCTTCTGTGTGGAGTCTGCATGTCCTCCCTGTGGTTGCGTGGGTTTCCCCCGGGTGCTCCGGTTTCCTCCCACATCCCAAAGACATGCTGCAGGTGGATTGGACACTCTAAATTGGCCCTAGATGTGAGTGCGTGCATGTGTGTGTCTTCTGTGGAAGGTTGGGCACTGGGCTGGCAACTCGACACTGTAAAACTCCACTGCCAATCATGAGCGGACAGGTGATCCGCTGTGGCAACCCCTAACCGGGAAAAGCCGAAAGAAGAAGAAGAAGTCTTGTATGTGTATGTGTGCTGGAATATTCTAGTAAAGTACTAAATGTGCAAAGTCATTGGAATATTCCAGTGTAACACTTGAAAATTGCAGAATCATTGTATTTGGCAGGAATTGCTGTTCCTTCTGGGGTGGGTGGCCAACACTACTGAATGCTCTAGCAAGATCCGGCCTACACTGGGAAAGTACTGATTCTCATGACTTGTGGTAAATAACTTGGTTATATATAGCTGGGGCTCCCTGTACTCAGGCTGAAGCATCACCTGTGAGGTGGACGCACTGCCGAGGACTGTTTTCCCGATGAAGACTCCTACCTGACTGCAACGGGGCTTCCTAGTCAAGACTGAAGACAGGATGAAGCTTTCTCTTTATCGGTGATATATACGTTTTTCTTTAAATGTATTGTCTAATTTCATATTTTAGTTAAATAGAGTTTACTAAGTTTTTTGTTTTAGTGTGATTTACTGTTCAATTACATAGAGTTTATTTAGTTTTCTGTTTAGTGGCAAAAATAAAGCTTGTGACTAAATAATTTCTTTAGTGTAAAGTGAATTATTTCGAATCCTGCTCATTAGGCAATACATTATCTTGGCGACGAGGATGGGATTCGAAATGTTTAAGAAAGGGTTTATATGTGTAACTGCCTTCATTGTTTTGATCTGTATATCAGGAGTATAGCACTCCAAATAAACTGTGGAAACAGATATCCTTGCTTTTGTTTAAATCAAGCTAAAGTTTACAATTTCTAGAGACAGATAGATGTTTCAGCCCTTCTGCTCACAGTGGAATGTTTTTAAGAGAGATAAGGGATATCGGAGTTTAATGAAAAACACATGCCAATGTTAAAGAAACATGATATACTGGTTAGAAAGTACATGTACTAAGTTACATGAATACAGTTTTTTTTCCTTTTCAGAATTTAACACGTGTAATAGCTCCATACTAACATAGAAATACGTCAGGATTTAAAGGGTTAAAAATGAACGCAGCTAACAGCCCAAAGAGTAATATGGACATGCCATTAGTGTTAACTACAAGGTTATTACAGTATATTAATATTACAGTTTCCGACAGGATGCTAGAATGGGCACAGCATGACAACAAAGATATTTTTAACTTTCCTACAAGATGCAAGTAAAGATAAGAAGGGTACATTCTAATACAGTCAGAGACTGCGAAAACAAAATATACAACAGGTGAAAAAAGTTCTGAGACAGTCGCAAGAGGCAGGTTTTAAAGTAAATACAAATAAAATACAGTTCTTGTCACAAAAGTAATATTTCTAGAAATCATTATCAGACTGACAGGAAGGTCTACTTGCTAGAAAAGGATATGGGGCATTCTGTAATTGCCAAAGCCTTTGACAATTTCAAACTTGTAAAAATTCATTGGAAACATAAAAAAAATGTTAAAGCAAAAGTTAGCACAGGCAACGGAGATAATAGCTCCCACTAGTAAATTATGTCTTGTTTTGAAAGCTGCAGCTCAGAAGGACACACACTCTCAGTGGTGCTATTACAGGCTTGGCCATAAGAGGCGTCTCAGAAATTCAACACTAAGTTAAGACACGTTACTTTTTGTAGGGAAAAAAAAAGGTCCCTGCATTAAACAATTTTTGGCCATTTACTTGAAAATAAAACAGATAGTGTTATTTGGGTTATAGTTCTAACTCCACTTCATTAAATAACAGTAAATAAATCACAGAAGATGTTATCCAGGCATTCCTCTACAGTGCATGTAAATGGTGCATGTTTCTAGAAGGATGAAAAGTACTACATTGGGTTTGCAATAGAGACATTGCAAAACCAAAACAAACCAATTATGCTTAAGTTACCAGGGTGCATGTCAGTACAAAGGGATGAGTTAGAATTTGCACAATATGCTCTGCAGCATTGATATCCAGTAAACATTTGCTTTGACAATGCTTATATAGTAAATTCTCTGAGACTACTTATTGCAATGTGGGCTAGAAGAGAGTTTATTAATAGTGCAGGACTAATTCAAAAGTACAGGTTGCAGGGACAGTTCAGTATTTTAAACTTAAAAGCAAAGCATCAACAATGAATAAAAGACCTGGGATTCCTATTATGCAATGCATGATAAGTTCACGCAAGACGCACCAGATAGGGCATGCACAGAAAGTTACATTCAGAATTGAGCTAAGACAGGCATAGGAGGGGTGGCAATGTTACATAAAAAATATCTCAAATATCTGTGCCTAATAAATTACAAACATAATCGCTATTTGAAACAATTCCAGTAACTAATTCTCCTGTTAAATTGGAACAGCATTTTGCTCAGCTATCATTAGAGCAGTGACAACATGCTTGGTTTATAGACAGGTCAGTTAAAGATGTAAAAAAAATGTTAAAAGGCTCTGTCTTATAATCCAGTAACTAAGAAAATCTTAACATCTTCAGGGAGTGGCAAAAGTAGTCTGTATGCAAAATTATATGCTGTATATCAAGCACTGAAACGGGAGATGCCAGGTACATGTCATTTATACTGATTCTTGGTCAGTAGCAAATGGACTAGCAACCTGGTTGTCTACATGGCAGAAAAATGACTGGAAAATTCATTCTAAAAAAATTTGAAAAAAAAATTATGGCAATCAATTTAGAAAATAATAAGTCAAGGTACTATGACAGTTTATCATGTTAATGCACACTGTTCTGCAGATTCTCTAGAACGGTGGTTTAATTCTGTTACAGATGAACAAACGAGAATTTCAGAAGCTAATATACCAGATGATTCTGAACAAATGTGGATGGCAAAATGGGCAGATCATTAGTACAGACACCTGGGAGAAATGGCCACTTACAGGTGGGCACAAACGAGAGGAATTGCACTTTCATTAGACTTAATTAAAACTGTTATATTACATTGCCCGATATGTCAGCATACTCAACAAAGATCCATACATCATATAGTTCAGGGACATATTCCAGGACGAGGAAAGTTGCCAGGACAAATATGGCAAATTGATTATATTGGTCCTGCCAATATATATGCACAGCGGTAGATACTTATTCTGGGAATCTTATTGTTTTTTTCATGCCAACGAGCAACACAGGTAAGTACTTTAAGAACTTTAGACTTAATCATTTTGTATTATGGAATGCCTTTGCAAATACAGAGTGACAATGGTTCCCATTTTAAGGGAAAAATGGTACAGGATTTTGCAAAACAACATAATATTGAATGGGTATTTCACGAAGCTGCTGCTCTTCACTATTTGTGATAAGGTGGTCAAATAGTTTTAAATACTTTATCTGGCAGCTGCTGCATAGGATCCATGGCTACCTCAGTATTAAGAATTTTCCCCTGAAAACACGCTAAATTGGAAATTCCTCCACAGATACTTTCCTGGGAAGCCTTACACATTCAGTGTCATAGTCCCCAAAATCACTGGAAAATACTTACAAATTGGACTTTTCCTCAAAATTATATCACGAGGCTACATACCCAGTGGAGATTATACGCTATAGTAACAGTCGAGGACTGCTTTAGCCCCGCTACGCTCGGGCTCTCTTCGCTCCCCTCCCTGCCCCCATATCCCACCCGCCCCCACTACCTCTACATTTATAGCCAAAAAAACACACCCACTAGCACTTGCTCCAATCACCTCTGCTTACTAATCAATCCCCTCACCCAATCTCTTGCTATTCCTCATCTTGCACCCACCCACACCCGCCCTCTCTTCCACTCTCTTACATCATAGCTACCCATTCTCTCCATATCACCTGTAAGTGCATTTTTAGGGGCCCATTTCCACAAATCCATAGAGATGTGGTACTTTATTCTAGCACCGTTACTAGTAACCTCTTATCTTACAACCTTGTATGAAACCCAAACTCTTTTAGGGTTCTCAATTTCTTCGGCTGAGACCAACACTTTTGAAACCAAACTTCTAAACTATTATCATATTCATGGTACTTGGGTGAACACAACTTTTTACTCGCTGCTTCCACATCCAAATACCTCAAAAAATATTAGCCCCAAACTGAAGTATATTCACAAAATTGTAGATAAATTCCTGAAACTTATCTCCAAACTTAGCCTTAATCTACTACCACATGGGGACATACACCCCAACCCTGGCCCAGCCAACACCGACTTGCATTCTTCCCTTCTCATGGACCCTAGTTCCAACCCTATTATCACTCGCCCTATAAATTCTCTTTTTACTTGTCATCTGAACATTAGAAGCATCAACAACAAGGTACAGGAACTTCATGCACTAATGGCTGACCTCTCCCCAGAGATCTTGTACCTAACTGAAACATGGTTAAAACCCACCACTGAATCCAATGAAATCCTAATCCCAGGGTACAATATACTTAGGAGAGACCGAATCTCCAGAAAAGGGGGTGGGGTAGCCATACTCTATAAATCCGATCTAACCGTATCCATAGATGTCATACAACCACCTCAGATTAACAATGCAGAAATCCTTACTTCCAAACTACAAATTAACATTAATAAATTTATCTACATAATCTGTGTTTATATTCCCCCAGGTAATAACATAGATACTCTTGAAGCCACCCTTCACTGGATATCAAGCCACTTCCCTCAAGAAACCTTCGTTCTCGGAGACTTTAATATAGATTGGACTACCTGTTCCTCAGTAGCTCCTTCCACCCATATTAACCTACACTCTTTCACACAAATTATTAACACTCCTACCAGGATAGGCAAATCTAACCAAAAAGAGAGTATACTCGATTGGGTGCTAATTAATAGTCATCCTAACCTATATACATCTGGTACCCTCCCTGATAGCCTAAGTGACCACCATCTCATCTACATAATTAAGCACAAAATAATCATTCCAAAGCAACCTATATTAAGATCTGTCAGAAATAAAAAGAAATTCGACCTGACCAAATTTCAACTAGAATTAAATTCTTGCAACTGGGCAATACTAAAACATCTACCCCTAGATGAAGCAGTCCAGTACTTTAACAAAAAATTCCTAGACATTCTTAATCTTCATGCTCCCATTTGTTCAAAGAAAACTAAGACAGTAGATGTTCCTTGGCTTTCTAAAGAGACCAGGCTCAAAATTAATCTTAGAAATAAAGCTTGGTCTGTATGGCGAACCACTAAGCTCCCTCTTGACCAAATTAACTACAGACAACTTAGGAATGAAACCAAAAGACAAATCTTACTTGACAAAAAACAATACTATTGTAAATTACAGACAGAACATCAAAACTGTCCATAAAAATTCTGGGCTGGATTAAACAATCTTCTTCACCCTAGTCGCTCTATCACCCCTGTCCCAGCCACACTCATCGATAAACCCTCGGATGTAGTCTCCAACAGCTTTAACCGTTTCTTCACCGAGACAATCCAAACCCTTTCTAATCAACTGCCACTCAGCTCCTACAGCCAAGATACTCCCACCTATAAAATCTCCTCATTTACCTTTCAACCTGTAGCTACTTCATTTATCTACAAATTAATCAGAAAACTAAAACCCACCACACTCTCAGATGACCAACTTCCAGCTGATTACTTGCAAAAATCAGCTGAGGCCATTGCCTACCCTGTGTCACTACTTATCAATCGTTCATTAGCAGAGGCCAAAATTCCTGATATCTGGAAGGTATCCTATGTAATACCTCTCCACAAAGGTGGCACTTCCACAGGGCTCTCTAATTATAGGCCCATATCTATACTTTCCCCTCTATCAAAGATAATGGAAAAATGTGTTCAGAAACAGCTTATGCAACACCTACTCATCAACCACCTATTGGCTGACACTCAACATGGTTTCAGACCTCTCCACAGTACTACCTCAGCCCTACTTGTCTTCTCTAATACCATAAACACCTATCGTAATAATAACAATATTTCCTCTGCACTATTCTTGGATCTGTCCAAAGCCTTCGATATGGTGGACCACAAACTTCTAATTAACACTCTGCAATCACTCTGTCTGGATGCTATAGTCCTTCAATGGTTTAGTTCCTATCTAAATGGTAGAAAACAGGCGGTTTTATGGCAGACTAAGCTCTCTACCTTACTACCCAATACTCTGGGAGTCCCACAAGGATCCATTTTAGGACCACTCAATATGCAGACGACTCCACGCTGATCTACTCTGGCACAACCCTCACAGAGTTACAATTAACAACCCAGACCACTTTTAGCAAAATAAAAAACTGGCTCTCCAGCCGTCGCCTGATACTTAATGCCAAAAAAACTAAAATGCTGCTGTTTCTACCTACACAAAGTTCTAGCCCCATCTGCTTTCGATCCATTCCAAGGATGGGACCATAATCTCACCGGACCTCTCTACTAAATTACTAGGGGTAATTATTGACAACAACCTAAAATTTGATATACATGTAAACCAAATGATCAAAACCATCAATAAGAAATTAGGCTCGTTATATAGAATAAAAAGGTTTTTGACCCCCCAAGCCAAAACTGCCATTGCCCAAACTCACCTTCTCTCCACACTCTTGTATTCGTCCCCTCTACTTCACAATATTAGTAAAACTGTCATGAACAAACTTTCCATCTGCTACAATCATATCGCCAGGTTTGTTACTGGGTCACCTTTCAGGACCCATCATTGCACCAATCTAACCCAGCTTAACTGGCTTGAGCTACCAAACCTAATTTCTTATAACCTACTAGTTCTGACACACAAAATAATATACAACCCCGACTACACTCCTTCACTCAAAAAACTGGTTACCCCTTGTAATATCCCTCAACCTCTGAGGTCATCCAGCCGACTCCTTATCCAGACATGCAAAACTAAAAATATAGCTGGTGATTCCCTCCTCACCAACTCTGCAGGGAGAACTTGGAACAAACTTCCCCCTGATATTACCTCGCTCTCCTCTTTAAATCAGTTTAAAGCTAAACTTAAACCATACCTGGCATCATTACGGAGTTGCCATTGTCTAAACCCTGGCTAGCTAATTCTCTGTTTCACATAGTTTTTAGGTACCTGGCTGTCACTGCATATTTCTTTATTATGTCTATTCTCGATCATCCTGAACAATAATTATGGAATAAGTAATAGTTTTTTGTGCTGTGAATTGTAAATGAATCTGTGACTTTATTAAAATGTTGTACTGGTTTGGAGCTTTTCTCCCCGGGCCTCCACTGAAAATGGACATGTATCCAGTCGGACTATCCCGGTTAACAAATGTAAAATAAATAAAAATAAAATAAAATAAAATTTCATATACCCTATTTCCCGCAGGCAGCAGGGTTAATTGAAAGAATGAATGGCTTACTTAAAGATCAATTAAGAAAATTAGGAAATGGGACTCTGCAAAAACTGGAGAAATAATTAAAATATGGCATTACAGATTTTAAATAATAGACCGATTTCAGAAACAGAAACACTATTAATGAGAATATTAACTCCAGCATTGCAGATCAAACCATATGTGACGACTGAAACAATTACATAATGGGAAACTCAAGCAGGTGCATTAGCTCCTACTAGAGCTGCACCTGAGACTGCAGGATTGAGTCTATATTCAATGAATGCTTGTAAAATACCGCCAAGGACAGTTCAGCTGATTGAGACTGGGAGTGGAATTCAAATTCTAACAAAGCATTTTGGTTGGATAGTGCCTCAATCAACACTTGCTTTGAAAGGTGTTCAGGTTGTAAATGGAGTTACTGAAGCAGTTTATCAAGGGGAACTTAAAATTATTCTGTTAAATACTTCAGATGAGAATGTACATGTACAGAAAAAGGATAGGGTAGCCCAAATATTTATTGTATCTGTGTTAGGTGGCACCATCACCAGGGGGCAGTCACCGCTTGTGGCTGCCTTTGAGAGGGAACAAATATCCAGTGCACGTGAAATCAATTCAGGTACAAAAACATGCATGAACCCAATAAACAACCTGAAAAAGCAAAAGTTATTGCTATTAAAAATAACAATAATATTTTAATTATTAAGCCAGGAAAGGAAAAAAATGTACCAGCAGATTGGTGTTATTTGTGAGAATAATCATGCTACTTTTCTTTGATTTCAGATTCTAGCTCCAAAGCTAATTGATGCTGGTTTCGCATTGTATGGAGTCTCTTTGGCAGCGTGTGTAACACCAGGAGTAAGAGCAATTAAAATGAATTCAACGGTACTCCAGTGGGAATGCGCTGCTAGTACATGAAATAGAGCATAAGGAAATTTTACCTGCCCTGCTGGACAAGGATGTCCTACTACCAATTTGACTTTTGAAGGAAATTTAACTATTTGGAGGGTAAGAAAAGGTCATCTTTATTTTCAGTTACTAGATGACAGACAAGCTACAGTAATAATTCAAAATTACACTGACATAAGATGTAATTGTAAATATGAACAGACATACCGAGAAAATTGCTACTTTTACCAGAATGGAACTGATATTTATAATAAATCAATTGATTTACAGAACATTACAGTATTGTTTTGTATGAATGTAACTCAGATTATAAATGGAATATGGGCCTCTCAAATAACTATATTGAACAACCATCCCAGGGCTCACCTTGACCAAATAATTAAAGTGCCTTATACATGTAAATATGTAGGACAAACATATCAAAAAACTGCACTATATTTTAATGTTACTTTTCCAAAAACCAGTAAATGTAGACAGAAACGAGCTTGGTATAGCACCTTATTAGGAGGTATTGGTGCAGGGTTAGGTAGTTTGAATGCCATTGATGATGAAGTTTTAGCTAATAAAATCAAAACTGGGGTCAGGATGTTTCACAAATTATACATTTACAAGCACAGTGGAACCCTACAGTTTGGCATACCCCAAAACAGCTAGTTAGTTATGAGAAAGAATTTTTGGATTAATTTAATTTTCAATACAGAAGAATTTTGTGCAGACAAAATTAATGCTTAATAATGAACATATATGGAGACAATTATTTAACAAATGGATACCTAATACTAATTGGATAAGACTGTTTTCTGAAAAAACAAGATGCACAGATAATTTTTGTACAGGTTATATCATGCATTATAATGTCACAAATGCAAAAATAATGTGTCAGTTTGTAACTTTGCCATTGGTATGTGGACCTCCCATGTATCTATTCCAGTACTGGCGACCCCACGTGGAAGGAAATTATGTTGATTTCTCAAACCGAATGCACAGACTAGAACACTGTACTGAAACGATGGATGGACTTATTTGTGGACAACATTCCCCTATATATGAACCATGTTTTCTTCAGTATTCCATCAACATCTGCAAATGCACTGTATTACCTCCCATGTTTGAAATGTTTGTAGAAATAGCATCTCAGTTTATATGCTTACTGACAAACCAAGCATTATTGTATGTTTTAACGCATCCTTTTGTAGGTTGTTCAGATAATGTAACTCATTTACAATGGCAAAATGAAACATGTCTTTTCTCCTGAAACACGTTAATGTATTTCATACCTGGTTACCAGACAAGCTGGAATATCATAATTTGACATTTAGCTTAAATCTTTTACAGAAAGTATTAAGTAATACTCAACATATTACAGGTAGTAAATCATAGTATTTTACATCATGAAATGACAAGCATTATTATAGGGAGTAAATTGGTTAGTTTAGCCAAAAAGACAGAATCTGATACTGCACACAATTGGTGGGATATATTTACTGGATGGTCAACATCTGCTACCAAATTGTTAACTTTGTTAATACATCCAATATTAATTTTAATGATTGTTTTGATTCTGTTGACATTTTGGAATTGTGGCTTAACTTATTGTGTTTATAATAAGGCAAATACAGTCTTGAATGTCGAATATAAGTGAGTCAATAGTCAAGGGGCCGAATGTGATATGAATGAGATACGAAAGAGGGGTACATTGAGTGAGTGTAGTTATTTGACCGTTGCCTCACTATATCTCGACATTCTCTTTATTGACTTTATTTATTCCTTGACATAAGAAGTAAAGCTATATTCTGGAAGTATCAGCAAGCACGAGAAATGATGCTGTGTTCCAGAACAGTTTAGGGATTTCAGCAAAGTCACTACATTTGATTACAAAATATGTCTTATATGTGTATGTGTGCTGGAATATTCTAGTAAAGTACTAAACTTGCAGTGTCATTGGAATATTCCAGTGTAACACTTGAAAATTGCAGAATCATTGTATTTGGCAGGAATTGCTGTTCCTCCTAGGGTGGGTGGCCAACACCACAGAATGCTCTAGCAAGATCCGGCCTACACTGGGAAAGTACTGATTCTCATGACTTGTGGTAAATAACTTGATTATATATAGCTGAGGCTCCCTGCACTCTGGCTGAAGCCTTGCCTGTGGAGTGGACGTACTGCCCAGGATTGTATTCCCAATGAAGATTCCTGCCTGACTGCAACGGGGTTTCCAAGTCATGACTGAAGACTGGATGAAGCTTTCTCTTTATCGGTGATGTATACATTTTTCTTTAAATGTATTGTCTAATTTCATATTTTAGTTAAATAGAGTTTACTTAGTTTTCTGTTTTAGTGTGATTTACTGTTCAGTTACATAGAGTTTATTTAGTTTTCTGTTTAGTGACAAAAATAAAGCTTGTTACTAAATAATTTCTTTAGTGTAAAGTGAATTATTTTGAATCCTGCTCATTAGGCAATACAGGTAGCTTGGAAATAACCAAGTATAGATGATGAGATGACTTAAATGGAAGTTTAGGTGGTAACCAGATGAGGTCAGAGTCAATGGATGTATTGGCTTGGGGAATAATTAAGATGACGATAGAGGATCTGGCAGTAGCATAAGTATAAGAGTATATATTTTTTTGGTTATAGAGTTTAATTGTGGCTTAGATCTGTGTTGAAACTGTTGTCTCACTGTTCTGAAAGACTGATCGGCAAATATACAGAGCTGAGAATATTTTTTTGGTTTTAAAGTTTGTACTGTTAGTTTTTGCTTAGATCTCTGTTGAAACTGTTTTGTCCCACCCACGCTCCCTATTTTTGGTTTGTAGTTTAAATTTGGTGGCTTTTGCAGTTGCCCGCCCCACTGTAGATTTGATCTGGGACACTCCCCCGTCCCATCTCTTTACCACATTCTGCCTAATAAACTCTTTCTGCACTTGCTTTTAGTCCTTTTTAATTTAATTGCATTTTTAAACTGTGTTTGGTCTAATATTGCTGCATACTCAAGTGTGCTAGCTTGCACTGCATGTGAATTGTTTTTACTACTGTTTTTGCTACTTTTCTGTAACAAAAAAAAAAAAACTGTAAGCCTGTTTCCTACCTTTCCTGTAACTAGTGTTCCAGATACAGATTTGCTGTATCCAGGACTGTATGTAAGCTTCTGAGCCCCCCAAGCCTTTCTGTGTTGGAGGGAAGCCTTCTAGCTTATCAGTGGGAGTGGTAAGCACTAGGTAACCTGTCTACCACATAAGTGGTGGTTCTGGCCCAGAATTTGTAGTTATTGGCTGTTTGGGCAATCTCTTCCATCTCTCTCAACTTTCTGATTTGAAAGCCTGTATTTGCACTTGTTTCTGTCCTGTAACTCATCTAGTGCAGATACAGATTCTTAGTTTTAGCACTTAAATTTGCTTGTTCATGCTCAGCACTTGTTCAGAACTTGTAAGCACTAAATAAGTTACTAATTACTAAAGCACTCTATCTTCCTCATTACCTAGAGGAAAACAGTTTTTGTACTTACTTTTCTCACTTGCTTAGAGAAAAACAGCTCTTGTACTCATTTTCCTCACTTATCTAGAGGAAAAACCCTGCAACTTTCTTTTTGCATGGTCTTGCGCACAGAACAGCGTCAGGCAGCGCCAGTTAGCTGGGGTATACTATTCCCAGCCCCACAAAGTCTGTGCTGTAAATTTTCCCTTAGAACTAGGCAAGCCTCAACTCAAGTGCTTCAGATCAGCTGCTCTTATTGCAGCACTTGCTAAACATAAATCAGCACTTGTCCTAATCTCCTAGACAGCACTATTATTCTCCAAATTTCCTAGACAGCACTATTATAATATAGCATAAGACCCTCGATCATCTGCAGGACTTAAGTTCAATTTACTCTTCAAAGCATGTCCAGAGGTCAGCTTCAGGTGTACTCTCCAGTTCATCTGGTGGAATTGGACATCCTGAGGCAGTGTCACAACTGCCTCATGTATACAGACAACCCTCTCCTCTTACCTCTAGACACAAACACTTGTGAGAGATGCAAATACACAGCCAGACTGGAGGCTAAGTACTCTCAACCCATGACTGTAACAGACAGTCAAGAGGATAAGGGACACACTTGCATCACACCACCTGTCACACATGAATTTACAAAACAAGCACTGGCAAAACATACGCATAAATACACAAAAACATATTCGGAGGCACTAGGTACCAATCTGAAAAAGAAACAATGCCCTCCAAAGCAGACAAGCAAGCAACCTGCACCCCCAAACACAAGCCAGAAAACACATAATTCACCTCAGCAGTGTGCCTCACAACAGCCCTTAAGGCAAAACACTATACCTAACACGCTAGTAATAGGAGACTCTATAGTAAGGCACACGGATGTTCCACTCACCAGGCTGAACAAGTAGAAGGTTACTGTCAGCTGCCTCTCCGGTGCTCAGATCTGCCACATAACACAGGGACTTAGATCACTCCAGAACAAGTGCAAGTATGACGCTGTCATTGTACAATGTTGGTGTGAATGGTCTAAGACGTACCTCCCTGGACTACATGAAAAGAGACATTGAGGGGCTCTCTGATCATGTAGCCCAAGCTGGTATGACCCTGACCTTGAGTAGCATACTACCTTCAACTAGAATGATACCACAATACAAAGACAAAATGATCAATTTCAACATTTGGCTAAGCTTCTGGTGTCATTCTAAGGGGATCCAGTGTCTGTCTGCCTGGTATGACATGATAGACAAGCCTCACTGTTTTGCCAGAGATGGGTTGCACCTGTCACCCCTAGGTTTTCGAATACTGGCCAAGGCTCTTTCCATCCCCATAGTGCCTTTTTTAGGCAAGGCTCAAAGGACAAACCAACCACCATAACCAGCACAGGTAACCAAAAACTAAGGGTAATGCTACTCAACGCCAGAAGTCTCAACCTCAAAATGCACACACTCGAGGCTCTCCTTGGCATGGAGAAAATAGATGTTTGTGCAGTAATGGAAACCTGGTTCAAGGCTCAAGAGAGCACCCCAGCACTGCCAGGTTACAATTCATATCATACCTTCTGGCCTCAGTTACTGGATCACAGTACAAAGGGCAGAGGTGTATCCATATTCATCAAGGATACCCATATCTCCAGGTTAGTAGCGCAGCATGATGCCCCAGAGATCATCCATGCGCAACTATCAGCAGGTAAAACCACATTTCAAGTTGTAGCCAGTTATAGATCGCCCACCATGTCCCAAGATGCTCACTCTGCATTCTTTGAGACATTGGAAAATATAAAGGTCCTACCCAACACCATAATCTTGGGTGATTTCAACTACCCTGGTATAGACTGGGTGAACTACCAATGTTCCAACTCCTATGCTCAACGATTCATAGAATTTATAAATTCAAATGCCCTTGAACAACTAGAATGTTCCCCCACTAGAGGGGACAACATATTGGATTTAATCATCACAAATATGAGCGCCCATTGTACCACACCCGTTATCACCCCCTCCTTGGTTAGATCCGACCACACACTGATAACCCTGGACATCCTCACTCCACCACCTCCCCCAATCAAAGAAACCATAGCAAAAAACCTTTCCAAAGCAAACTTCAAACTACTTGCGTCAGAAGTGGAAAGCTTCACTATTCCTTTGCAGAAGGATAATGATATCCAGGATGCGGAATCCTACACCAAGGCACTCTATATGCATCTTCAGGATTGCATGGACCATGCTATCCCAAATAAAACCAAGACTCCTTCCTCAAGCAAGAAGAAACCAGTCTGGTGGACCCCAGCCATAAGCAAACTTTACAATCAAAGGAGGAGACATACAAAAAAAGGCCAAATCTCAAGTAGAAAAATCATCCCTGATCAGCATTAGTAAGAAATTGAGGGCCCTCATCAAGTCAACTAAAGCTAATTTTGAAAAGAAAGTTACCAAGGATGCCAAGGATAACCATAAGGCCTTCTATGGCTACATCAAAAACCTAAATGGCAACACTCAGGTCTGTTCTGAGCTAGTACAAAATGGAACAAAATACACTGACCCTTCTGACATTGCCAACATCTTGGCTGACAGGTTCAGTGCAAATTTCTCCCCCCTCGCACCACCTACAGGGCCTATTACCATTCTAGGGGATTGTGTAAGTCCAATTATTACTGATACATTGGTTAACAAGGCTCTATCTAAAGCTAAAAACACTGCCTCCATGGGACCAGATGATGTCCCAGGCTGTGTCATACGCAAGCTCCAAAAGGAATTAACCCTGCATCTTAATACCCTGTTCAGTCTCAGCCTCTCCACAGGATATGTGCCCAACTGACCCTGGGAACTACTGACCAATAAGCCTGACCAGTCTGATCTGTAAGGCTATGGAGTGAATCATTATGGAACTCATAAATGGATAGATTGGGAACCTCCAGTCACTGGACCCCACACAGTTCGGCTTCATCAAGGGCAGATCATGCCTCCTGAACCTGGTGGATTTCTTTGAGACAGTTACTCAGGCTATAGATAAGGGAAAGGAGGTACGCATGGCTTACCCTGACCTTGCTAAAGCATTTGACACCATTCCCCATTCAGGTATTATTGATAAGCTCACCAGCCTGGGCATAAACCCTTACATCACAAGATGGATCGCAAACTGGCTCTCAGACAGATCCCACAAAGTAAGAGTAGTAGGATCTATGTCCGAATCCAGACCAGTAACGAGTGGTGTGCCTGAGGGCTCTGTCATGGGGCCCCTCCTGTTTGGCATATACTTCTCAGAAGTACAGGCAAGCACGGAAGGGCTGTGGCTGACTAAGTTTGCGGACGACTGCAAACTGGGTGCTATAATAGAGTCTCCGGCTGACATGGAGATCCTCCAGAAGGGCCTAAATGAGACTGATGCATGGTGTCAAAGCCATGGTCTCAAGCTAAATGCAAAAAATGCATTGTAATCCCCTTTGGAAAAAACAGAGTACCCACAAACTACAACATAGGAGGTAATCCCCTGAAATCTGAAGAAGAAATAAGGGATCTAGGGACCCAAGTAGATAGTCAGCTTTCCTTTGATAACCATGTTGCCAAAGTGTTTAGAAAGTCCTTCTATGTGACCCATCTGATCAAGAAAGGGTTCGCATCAAGATCTAAGGATGTAATGGTGCCCCTCTACTCTTCCCTCATCAGACCCATTACTGAGTACAATGCACCAATTGGAATGTACCTGGCTAGACATCTCCAGCAGCTGGAGAGACCACAAAGGTAACTAACCAAGAGGATTACTGGCCTCAAACAGTTGCCCTATGCAGCACGATTGAAAAAGCTAAGACTGTTCTCTGTTGCATACCGCTTTCTCAGAGGCGATTTCTGTCTAACGTACAGAGCCATGTCCAACCCAGAATTGTTGAACATGCTCCATCTTAGCTAAACCAAATCTACTCGAGCTACATGCTCTAGGGATATAAACCTCAACACAACAATGAATAGAACATGCTGGAGGGATATATTCCCTTCGCAGAGACTTCCCTTACTATGGAACAGGGTCCCGATCTACATAAGACAGAGCCCCTCACTATCACTCTTCAAGAGGAACCTTGATGAGTGGATGGGTAACAGAAAGTTCACACCGGGGATCACACCAATAGCACTACTAGATAGGGGCCAAGGGTACTAGCTGCTAGTACAAGGGTCTAGGGAACTACTAAAGGGGCGGTGAATACCGCACAACGTGGCTGGGCTAATATATGCCTTCGGGCAGATAGCCCAGTACCAACCTATGAACCTATAACACATCTGCCAGGTCTGGTGCCTGACTGGGCATCAGATGAATAAGCATACATAGGGCAGAAATGATGTATATGATGATGATGGCTATTCTTTAGCCAAGACAGTTATTGCAAGGAGATTCGGGAAGTGGGATTCCGGAATAAAAGCTTATGCTGTCAATCATATTTCCAATGCTTTTAATGTTAAAAAGTGCAAATGACAGAGATCCTGACTTTGGAGTGTATGTGGACTTGTGAACCTGAAAGGTGTTTAGAGATGATGCCACTGATGTGGGTGGAAAAGAAATAGGGTAATAGAAGAACGGGAATGCAAGAAGTAGGTGAGGTAAAACAGAAAAAATATCTAGTCCTGAAAGAGACATAACATTAAATGTTCGCAAACTAGTGTTAGGTGAGTTGGGAAGGCTGACTGTTTAAAATGTAGTATATGAGAATGAATATTAGAATATGGCTGAGTTAGGAAATATTATAGCAGTCAGTTAGCAGATGATGATGAGGTCTGATGATGTGCGCTGCCTTTGTGTTGTGTCTTTAAGAGGTTGGTCAGATAATAAGATTTGTGGAAGTCGTACAGAAAAGTGAAATCTCAGCCACACCCCCACACTTGAATGAGTCAATTCTGCAGTTGCTCAGTAAACCTAGGTAAGAGTAAAAAAGTTTATTTATTTATGTAATTATTTTTTGCTTTTCAGCTAAAGACATTGACAACTAACACAGATATTCCAGGGCAGTTAATAATAATACCCAAGTATGTTCACTAAAAATACAAATTCATATGGGACACTAAATAGTGCATGAGGAGTTTGGCTACCCAGTGCAGATGGAAACAAAAGTATAAGAACCTCAGGGAAGCCAGAGTCATTGACCATAATTGTAAGTTATAAGCTTATTGTCTATATTGGCAACAGTCACAATAACTAGACAGCCATAACACCAAACTGCAACTGTGTCATACCTCTCAATGGTAGATAGATTTTCACAGAATGTCCAGATTTTTGTCTCATATTTTTTTGTCTGTTCCTCATAAAATTTGTGATTTGTTTTTTTTTTTTTGTGGCAAATTAATGAGGATTGACTTCACTAAATAATGATAGTCATTTGAGTTTCAGACTTCATATCCTTCAGAAAAATGCATGGTAACACAAGACCTTTTATTCTAGCAACATTCTAAGTTTATAAGAGCAGTATTTAAAATGTGTCCCTATTTTTCAAGCTTTGTCCTCCCATTATCTTTGATTTTGTCCAGATTATTCATGCTAAGATGTTGAGATCTATGAGTTGTGGCCTTACTGACCAGTCCTTTTTAAGACTGCATAAACTAAGAGCACACACAAAAATGAAATAGATAAGTATTTCCACACTACATGCCTTATTTCTGTTAAGTTCTGTAAGGCTTTGCAACTTTATTTGGGCTGAGAGAGGAACTGATAATTGTGAGATGTATAGATGTGGCTTGTTTAACACTATTGTATAAAACCTAAACATAAGAAATAAAAGGAGACCATATCAGAAAAGGTAGGATGAGTGGGAGCAAGCTGATGAGATAATAAAGATAAGTGCTTGAAATAAAAAAACAATAGCAGTAGAAACAACACTACAGCAAACAATGCAAATACAACAAGGGAAGGCCATTACCCCACTATCACCTTGCAGCTGGCCCTCAATTCATACCTACCCCATTGATTAAATGAGTTCACAGATCATCTTTTGACCATTTCAACATCAATAGTACTAGCTAAACCCATATATCGGTCATATGACTCCTATACAGATACAGATACATTTGCATATATGATGTCAACAGAATACTATAAAGATCTACTTAGACTTCCCTGTTGAAGATAACAGTCTGCAGCTGCATCCAGAACTCATACCCTTCTCACTGACTGAATGACATACACTGCATCATCCACCAGGGGAGCTCATTCCATTTCTTCCAAACTCTTTCCATAAGCAAGTGCTTCCTCATATTGAGGCTGAATTTGTTGTGTTCCTTCTACTTAATTGCAGTCTTTATTTGGTCACCAAATTGTGTCATAGGGCTAATGTAGTCTAATTGATAAGTATAACCTTTTTTAATTATTTATGTTTATGTTTTTCTTGCAATTTATTGGTTGCATTATTCAGCATGCTATAGCTTAGCACATTCTTGGTGTTACAGCCCATATTTCTTTACCGTGTACTATAAAATTTGAAGTAACGTAACACCCCATGGCTGAAACTAGACCTTTATGATACAGTTCACTTATTTCATAAATGAAACAAACATTGTTCCTTCCATCTGTAGAAAATGTTTTCTACTTCCATTGTTCTTAGCTGATTGCTGTAATAAGCCACACTTACTGCTTTTATGTATTATATGCCATCTCTCTTTCTCTCTCTCTCTCTCTCTCTCTCTCTCTGATTCAGGTAAATATAACACAAGGATTTTCATACTCTCTTCATATTTTCTTCCATTATTCTTTTTAGCAATCCAGTTTGCACCCCTCTACACCATCGCAACCCACCTAATATTCCCCTTTTTATTGCCTCTATATACACAGTATACCAGCTGTGACATGTACAATGACAGTATGACCTACTAATGCCTTTACTGAGTTCTCTTTATAAAGCACCTTAGACTGTTATTTGCCTTAACTTCTGCCTTCTCATATTACTACTGAAGGTTCATTTCTATACCAATAAGTAATCAAAGTATTTTTTGTAACTTGTCCTCATGAATGCTGGATGTTCTTCGTCTCCCATTGCTGCAGTCCTTACATATGGGTATTCCGCTGTCCTCAATCGGCCCGAATACCAAAGGGCTAGAACCAGTACAAATGCGCATGACCGACGCCATAACTTCAGTCTTTCTTGCCGCGTGGTCCTAAGCAGAAGCAGCATTTGCAAGTGCCGTTCGGCGTTCTAGAATTGTCGGTTTTCGAGTTTCAGACCGGAGACCAAGTTGGGCTAAGTACCCCGCTGGGGACACTTTTGTCTTTTTTCTTGCCTCAGTATTGACGGATGTCAGAAAAAGTTAATAACTGTATTTCTTGTGGGAAACAGATTCCTCATAGGGATTACCATTCACTCTGCATTCCTTGTTTAGGGCCTGAGCACGACGTTGTTGGGTGTCGCTTTTGTGCTACTTTTAACAAGCGTACTATTAAACGTCGGTTGGACTGTGCTAGGCTGGTGTTTGGTAAACGTTGTAATTACAACATGCCGTCGGATTCTCCGACGACTGGTTCTTCTAAGAAACGCAAAGAAAAGTCTTTGCGGTCCAAACAGGATGAGTCGTCCACTCCGGACGCCGGTTCTGTAGTACCACTGGCTACTTCAGCGGCTCCTTCTGAAAGTTTACCTGAGTCTCAAGGGGAGACTTTGTTACTGCAGGAAGTGGCTTCTCCTGTGTTAGGCCAGGCTGAGGGTGCTTCTCTGTTGTCAGTGGTTCCCTCCCCTCATAGGGTAGTTAGGCCTCCTCCTTCTCAAAGCAAAGCCCATTCTAAGTCTAAGTCTGCCCCTGCTGGTGCTAGTCCCCAGGGTCCAGCTCCTAGGAAGCACATGTTAAAGATGGCTGAAGATTTGATTACTTTAATTAGGGGTTCTATGCCCCCCCCCTGTGAAGAGGCCCAGGGTAGAGACAGAGTTGGAGGGTTTGGTTCAGTCTTCCAATGAGTCAGATTCCTCTGTGGAAGAACTTCAGGATTTCCCTCCCTATTCTGATTCAGAGGCTGAGGACACTACTCCCTCTGCGTCCCCTCCAGAAGATTTTTCTTTCTCTGAGACTTTGCATTCCATGAGGGAACATTTTAAATGGGAGGGCCAGGATTATTCTGATTCTCGTAAAAGACTAAGAGAATTCTTGTTTTTGCCTCAGCATAGGCCCTTGGCTATTCCCCCTGTACTGGATGTTGTTCAGGATGTATTTTCTGAGGCTGCCCTTAACCCAGATTCCCTGCCTCCTGCCCCGGTTAAACCTGATAGATACTACAGGGTTCCGGAAGCTCACAAGTACTTATATAAGAGTCCTAGGGCTGATCCAGAAACTATTACTCAAGGCCCCAAAGGTGTTAGGGCTTCTGTGGTTAAGAATCCAGTTCCTCTGGACAAGGATGCTAGGGCCCTGGATAGGTGGGGTAAAAAACTGTATACCTCTTCTACTTTGGCTATGAGAGCTTTAAATTGTCAGTTTCATATGCTCCGGTATCAAAATTATTTGCTGGGCCAATTGAAATGTAAAGTTGATGCTTTAGCTGAAGGTATTGAATGTAAGGAGCTTCAGGATTTGGTGCATGCTTCAGACCAAGTTGGTAAGCATTCTTTGCAGTGTGGTTTTGATGCTTTACAGGCTTCTTCCAGGGTGGCTGCTACTAGTTCAGTTGTTCGTAGGCATGCTTGGCTTAAAGATCAGTCCTTGTCAGAGCATGTTAAGGCTCAAATTATGGATGCTCCTCTACAATCTGATGTTCTTTTTGGTCCTCCAGTAGAATCAGTTTTGAAAAAAATGGAGGAAAAAGCTAAGTCTATGCAGACTGTTAAGGACTTTTTACAGGTTCAGCCCCCTAAGTTCAGTAGGAATTGGCCTGCTAAGGGATGGTCTTTCCCCTCTTCGGATTATCAATCTAGGGGAAGGTCGAGGCGAGGTAGAGGTAGGGCTTCCTCTCAGGGCCCTGTTACTTCTAGGTCTTTGAGTTCTTCTACCCCTTCTGCGGGGGAGGGCAGGGGTCAGTCCTTTCGGAAACAGACCCAATGACCTGTGTCTTCAGCTGCCGGACTCTGCCTTGCTGGCAGCCCCTCTAGGAGGAAAACTGAGACTTTTCAAAAGGAATTGGCATCTGGTTACCCAAGACAAATGGGTATTGGACATAATAAATCGAGGCTACAAATTTTATTTTCACACATTCCCTCCTTTCAAAGGTATGCTGGATGTGCCTCATCAGCAAAGACTGGAAGCACAGACACAAATTTCTTCTCTGCTTCAGTTGGGAGCAATACAGGAAGTCCCTTCTGCAGAAAGAGGCACAGGGTTTTATTCCCGTCTTTTCTTAGTGCCAAAGAAAGGAAATACTTGGAGACCAATCCTGGACTTGTCCATTCTAAATACCTTTCTGGAAATTCCAAAATTCAAGATGTTAACACTGCAACAGCTGTTACCTATGCTGGGCAAAGATCACTGGATGGTGACTCTGGATCTCAAAGAGGCCTATATTCACATTCCTATCAGGCCCAGTTGCAGGAAATTCCTGAGATTTTGGAATGGGAATTTGCATTATCAGTTCTCTGCATTGCCTTTTGGCTTGTCTACTGCGCCCAGGGTATTCACAAAAGTCCTGGCTCCAGTAATAGCTTTTCTCAGACTAACAGGAATTCAAATTTATCCTTATCTGGACGACTGTTTGATTCTGGCTCAAGGCAAGCACGAACTACTTCAACATCTGCAGTATGTAATGACAGTTTTAAGATGCCTAGGGTATTCTGTGAACGAAATAAAGTCCAGTCTAGTACCTTCACAAGAGATGTGTTTTCTGGGTGTGAAACTGAATACAGCTGCTCAGATGGCATTTCTTACCCCAGACAAACAAAGAAATCTTCACCTATACTTCCAACAGCTATCAGTAATGTCCAGGCTGGCTGCAAGGACAGTCCTTCAAGCCTTGGGGTTCATGGCATCTTGCATTCTAGTACTTCCCAATGCCAAACTGCATATGAGGAAGCTACAATGGTATCTCAAAAGCGTTTGGACTCAACACTGCCACGATTTGGACACTGTCTTTCGGATTCTACCTTGCATTCAGAGAGAATTTCTGTGGTGGGCTCAGGAATGTCACCTAAACAAGGGGCTCTCTGTGACCCAACCAGAGGCAAGTCAGATATTAACGACAGATGCCTCGGAGTCAGCCTGGGGAGCTCATTTCAGAGGAAAATGGATTCAAGACCTTTGGCCCCAGAGCTACTTCACTTGCATATCAACATGAAAGAGATGCTGGCAGTTCAATTTGCTTTGGAAGGATTCAAGAGCCTACTTCAACCAGGACTGGTGTTGATTCGAACAGACAACACGACTGTCATGTGGTACATCAACAAGCAAGGGGGAACTCATTCTTACCCTCTTTGCAGACAAGCAATGCTGTTATGGGAAACTGCTTTGAATCTGCACATCACTCTTCGAGCACAGTTTCTGCCAGGAGCACAAAATTCTTTAGCAGATGTTCTGAGCAGACAGATTGTGGATCCTCACGAATGGAAATTGGACCCTCAGGTATTTCTTCAGTTGACAATGGCTTGGGGAACTCCGGACATAGATCTGTTCGCTTCTCCTCTGAATTTCCAACTGCCACTGTTTTGCACAAGGCTATTTCATCCAAAAGCCTGGAAAATAGATGCACTATCCTTCAGTTGGAGCAACCTTCACGTGTATGCTTTTCCTCCTTTGCCTCTTCTTCCAAAGGTGCTGTTGAAAGTCAGGAGGGACAAACCTTGCATGATCCTTATAGCACCGGATTGGCCTCGTCAGCATTGGTACCCTCTGTTGAGGAGCTTAATTCATGTACCACCTTGGCCATTACCACAGATTCCTCACTTATTGTCTCAGGAAAACAATCATTTTCTCAATGTCAGGGTGCAATCCCTACACCTGACAGCCTGGCGCATTCTGTTTTAGAGAAGGAGGACCTTCGGCTCCCTCAACAAGTTTTGGATGTTATTTTGGAAGCCAGGCGTCCTAGTACTCAAACGCTTATGCTGGTAAATGGAAGAGATTTTTTCTTTGGAGTTCAGCTAAAGGCTTTGATGTCGAATTGCCTAATTTGAGTTGTACATTGCAATATTTGACTATTTTATTGGACAAGGGTTTGTCCTTCTCTTCTGTAAAAGTGCATGCTGCAGCTATTTCTGCTCACTATGATTGTGACCCTCCTTTATTTTCACATCCATTGGTTAAACAGTTTCTTAGAGGGGCAAAGAATATAAGACCCCACGGAGGGCTCCTACTCCTACCTGGGATCTTAATTTTGTTTTGGAAAAGCTGACTCTGCCTCCTTTTGAACCTGCAGCTACAGCTGAATTGCAGTTGTTGTCTTGGAAGACTGCTTTTTATTGGCTGTTACTTCTGCTAGAAGGGTATCTGAATTACAGGCCCTCATGGCAGTGGAACCTTTTCTGATTTTTCACAATGACAGAGTTTCCTTACGTACTAATCCTACTTTTCTGCCTAAAGTGATTTCTAATGTGGCATTGAACCAATCTATACATTTGCCTACTTTTTATGCTAACCCCCAAAATGAAGGGGAAAAAGTTTTGCATTCTTTGGATGTACATAGGCAGTTAAGGTATTATTTGAGCAGAACCAAAGAGTTCAGAAGATCTCAACAATTATTTGTTTCTTTTGCTTTGACTTCACGAGGGAAAGCTGTCTCGAAACAAACTATTTCCAAGTGGATTGGCCATTGTATTGTGTTTTGTTACTCTCATCATGGAAAGGATGTTCCAGTTGGGATCAGGCCTCATTCTACTAGGGCTACAGCCACTTCTACTGCTTTTTTGAGAGGGGTGGCTACTAAAGACATTCTAGAAGCAGCTGCTTGGAGTTCGGTACATACCTTTACAAAGCATTATCATTTACCTCTTTATTCTAGGTCTAGGGCTGGGTTTGCCACTGCAATCTTACAGGGCATGTCAGCAGCTCCTACTGCTATTTAGTTGACCAGCCTCCCTTTTTTCTGTTGCTCTGGGATTCTACCCATATGTAAGGACTGCAGCAATGGGAGACGAAGAACATAGTACAGTTTTGTACCTACCATAAATGTAGATGTTCGAGGATCTCCATTGCTGCAGTCCAATTTTCCCTCCCTCCTTCCCCCCTTTTCTTTTAGGTTGGGGTTTGGGTGGTGTTTTTTGCATTCTGACGTCTGGGGCAAGAAAGACTGAAGTTATGGCGTCGGTCATGCGCATTTGTACTGGCACGTACTGACGTCAGTCTCGGGCGCCGATGACCGACGCCGGTTCTAGCCCTTTGGTATTAGGGCCGATTGAGGACAGTGGAATACCCATATGTAAGGACTGCAGCAATGGAGATCCTCGAACATCTACATTTATGGTAGGTACAAAACTGTACTTTCATTCATCTGGGAATCATTTAACTTTTTCAGCATTGGCGATAATTTGCATAAAACTGTTACTTGCTTACCAGGATTAAAAATCACTGATATTTATGAAATAGTGTTGAATATCTTAAAAGATCAAGATTAGTACTATAATCCTTCATGTTGGCATTAACAACTTAAGAAAGCAACAGTGTTTTGAAGTTGTCAGGAAAATAACCAATACACCCTCAAAAACCAAAAGCAGGAGAATATAAATGCATTTATCAGTTATTAACATAAGATCAAGTTGCTTTAAATTTATGAGCAGGAAAATTATTATGCTTATGTTCATAATTCTGTTCTATTGCTGGGGTGGTTTTCATTATCAACTGTACATCTTTTTAATATAAACCACATCTAACAAAGAAAGATGCCTTTTGTCTGGCTTCTTGTCATAGATGTCTTTTCTTTCTTTCTTTTTTTTTTTTTTTTTTTTGACGAATGCCAGAATGCTGCATTTTCCTTGCACAGAAGCCAAGGCAATTTTTAATGTAGCATTCATGTGCAGCATTAAGTACCATTTGAAGGAAGTTGTGAATAGGACCAATGATAATGCTCCCAACTTTGTAGTCAACACGTCAGTTTTGACATCTAAAAGGAAGATGCCAAACACTAGTGTCCTCAAGGAGGGAGATCTATTCCTTCTGTGCCATTATTAACCCATTTGTCTTGAATATCCTGCATCTCCACAAGTCTTTTAGTTGCACAAATACTAGATCCAAGGGTTGAAATTTTACAATCACATGAATAAAACATGATGGAGAGGCAGATTCATGATACAGCTCCTCCCCCACATCTGCAGCAGCCTATCTCTGCAGATTAAGTAGTGTGGTATGCTGTCACCCTTCGGGCAGATCTTACATGACTGGATGGGCACCCACAAATAAGCCTCATGCTTCAATGGCCTAGACATCCTAGAAAATGGGGAGGTAAAACCTAAGGGTGTGTACTGACAAGACATGTGGTTGCTTTGAATTTCCTATAAATCTTATGAATGAATCAGGACAGTGCCTTGTTGGATTCCACTGACAATACAGGATGGCGAGAATAGTGGACCTAATTTATTAGTGAATAATTTATCTTCAGATCTCTAAGTTTATGTATAATGATTTAAATGGATTCAGGAAAGATATATGGACAGATAAACTTTCACCCAGACCAGAAGTCATACACAAAAAATGCAGATAAGAAAGCAAGATCTGATTATGATAAAATAATACTGTTTTTGTCATGGAGAACTAGGTTTCTAGGTTGTCTCTGATGATGGCTTTCTCAACCTGCACCATATGTTACTGCGGCTGAACAGTTTCTAATTATTGATTCCAATGGAATGGTCTTCCTTGTGTACGGGATCACAATACCCTGCTTCCAGATGTCCAGAATGTAGCTCTGTAGCTCTGTGAAAAATATTAAAAAGGGAGTGTACTAAACTATTTTTGACCAAACAAATGAAACTTCCTGGTATCTCATATGGACTCATTTAATTGGTGTTTCTTTCCTTACTGAATGCAGAGGTAGATATTTTGCATGTAATTTCAGATGAGATCACATGCAAGCAACAACATTTGATGGAGTTCCCTTAAGGCCTGAAATTTGCTGCAAATCTGTATGCTAGTGTGTTAGCTTTATATGTTGCTCTGTTATGATGACATCATTTTGCACACTACATTTTAATTTCTTTTCACTCCATTTCACATGTGGTAGAAGAATACATTATTATTACCCATATTGATGATAAATTTGATCTTGAAATGACAAATTGTTTTAGTCAGTTCTTTTTGAATGGAGTTGACTGTAGACTGATTTCACTGGACTGAGCAAAGTTTGATGGCCTGTACACATTTTTTTTTATTTTGGTTTAATAATTTATTGATTTTGTAACACCACTATTTAGGTTTACTGCAGAATTTTCCTCAATGTTTATACCTAATATGGATGACTTTATCAATCCAGTTATGGAAAGTATTGCATAGCCATAAATTGTTCATCAATAGGACTGAGGGAGTTCTACTACAGAGTCTCAGTTGACTGGTGCAAGATGGCTACTCAGGGTAGCACATTGCTATTCCAAAAATCTTTAAAGTTATCCTGGTTTGGTGATTTAAGGAGTATCATGGCACAGAGTTCAGAGCAAAAAGCATATATGGTAATGATAACTTAGAAATGCTGGCAGGCATGTTTTCAGGATGGTATCCAATATGATTTTTTCTCATTGCTGATATTTTTGCAATTTGTTAAAACTATTAATGTATATATAGCATAGTGATTTTTTTTAACTTATTGTTAGCTGAGGCATAATTCTCCTATTTAATGAATGGGTAATTTAGATCACCAAGGTGAAAAATATTTTCCGGTATAAGAAGGTTTACAGGTTTATCAAGGAAGTGGTCTTGTTCTTGGAGTAACATGGAGGGACTGTGATAATATGTTATAAAACTGTAGTGTGCATCGTATCTTGTAATGTGGGCATGGGGTAGTTGATCCCTGTGATATATTTCTATAACCCTACTTTTGATGGACTGACTTAAAAAAATGATTAGCCATCTCCTGCCTTAACCGGCTGGACAGAGTGGAAAGATATGTACCAAGGTGTTTGTGGAGTGTGTGATGAGTCTTTGAACCATATCTCTGTGACAGCAAATACCATAATTCCCTAAAAGACAAGGTAAGTCTCCTAAGTTCAGCACAGACCCTTCTTCGAAACAAAACAAATTACTGCTGTCAACCTTACAACACTGTAATTATAGTTCAATCTTTTCAGGACAATATGTGATGCAAAAAACAGACATCACTGATCAACAGTTTATTGTCTCACTTCTAATGTTTCCAGTTGCTTTGTCTGTCTCAGTCTGACTCTCATAGGGTCTCAGGCTTTTTCCCCTCAGGCTTTGTCTTTCTTTATGAGAGACCAATGTCTCTCTCAACATGCCTCAAGTCTGTTTTTCTCTTTAACTCAGGCTCTGGTGCTCAAAAACCTATCTGTCAATCTCTGTCCTTCTCTTTCTGCCTATGTTCTTCCCTTTTGACAAGAAGAGGTACATGGCTTCCTTTGTTCACAGCATATTTGTAGATGTCCCCTCCCACAATGCCCAAATAACTCAGCTTCTTATACCCCATAGCAGTTGTTAGGGAGTGCTTCTGTGTTCCTTTAAGAGACCAGTACACAGAATTAATAAAGTTAAAAAAATAGCAAGAAACAAAATTATCACACTTAAAAAGCCCTTAATATATATACTTCTGAAAAAAATAAGGTGATTGCCAATGAACAAAGAGCAAAGCATGAAATTAACACTAGCACAGGAGGACATTAACAGCAAAAACTCATTTTGTAATTATACGTGATCTAATTACACAAAGAGCTGAAAAAGCAATGGTCCAGACTTCATTTCAAACAGATAGCTGAAAACATTTAAACAACAGTTATTGGCACCATTCTCCATACGGACATCTTTTGTCAAGATCCTATAAACTGGAAGAAGACTGTAATAAGAATGTTATAACAAGAACATTATTAAAAATAAAGTGGACGGACATGTAAGGAATTATAGACCAATCAGCCTTCTGTCAAATCAGAGTAAAATTCTAGAGAATCTGGTGCTGAATTACAAACAAAGAATATTGAAGCCAAGTAAAAGTTTCTTTACATTTGAGCAAAAAGAAGAGAACCTGTGTGAGTGATGAGAGTCGAAAGAGAATAATATGTTTGCAGCAAGCTGTAATCAAGGAAAGGAAGATTCTATTTAACTTTTTCTTGTTAAAAGTTCTTTGTACTTACAGTATAACAAACAGAAATGGAAAATAGCAGGTGTGAGTCTCTGGTGTTAGTGATGCATAAATTAGGCATGAAACATTAGTATCATTAAGGAAATACAATGAAAAATTGACGTCGCTTTCACAGATGTATAAATCAGTGGGAATAGGTTGTTTGAGTAAATGGTGTAATGAGAGTAGAACAGCTAGAGTGGGAATTTTGTGAAGTACAACCAATTAATGATGCTTCTAGTGTAAGTAAATTAAATTGAAAATATGACTTGACACTGAATTACTGTTTTGGTGATACAAAAGTTCAAGTAGAAGGATGTACAATATAAGTAAGTATTGAGGTAGTAACAGCAGTCAAAGTGAGCATTTAAATAGTCTCAATAAGGACTCACCATAGAAATATGGGACACAGTACATCTGTGAGCATCACATTTCAAATACGTAAAAGAAATGTTAGAAAACAATTGCTAATAATGATTTTTAGCATGCATTCCAAATTCTTTAGTTGAGCTTAAAAGCATGAAACTAGCAATAGCTTGATCATATAGTTTATTTTATAGAATGAACTAACCATTAGCCACTTGAAACAGGAAATCTGGTATGCATAATATAAAATTATGACACGTGAAAGACGTATAGACGCTATAATTAAATACAATTACAATGAAGTCTTGTGCCTAAACATTGACATTTATTACCCATATACTAATGAGAAAATAATGGGAAAGTAAACAGTCAATTGCTGGAGTATAGTTTTAAAACATTATTGCTATAAGAAAGAAGAAAACTTAGTAATGTAATATACCAAGGAAAATGGAAATCAAATTCTAAATATAAAGGTAATGGAAAGAAGAAATATGCAGAAACATGGATATGAAATAAAATGAGATGATGTAACAATATTCATTAGGCATTTAAATACAAAGAAGTAAAGGTATATATATATATATATATATATATATATATATATATATATATATATATATATATAAGTAAATATGTTCATTAGAGTATGTACATTTACATTTACTTTTGTGCATACTGAAATGGCATAATATTATGTTTGGCCAATCTCCAAATGACTTCTACACCAAATTATATATTACTTGGTATGCTTGAATGAGACAAAAAAGTTATACATAATGAAAAAATAAAAATGAAGGGAAAATAACAGCATAAAAATACATAGGGGAGCATTAGTGAAGGGTATAATCCTACATAGTAATACGCTAAAAAGGAATATTTATTTATTTATAACAAATTTGCTTTTGTGATAGTTAATAACAAATATAGTAAAATGATTGTGATATATTTATAAAGAAATGCGTATTTATTAGATATATTTCATTCATTGAATATTAATTATATGCATATAAAAAGAAATAGACATGTATAATCTCAAGTTTTATATAAATACAGGAAAAATATAAAGGACCCACATACCATTATGGTCAACCCCTTGTATATCCACTATTACATTATTATGACCATTTTCAATTGCCTTTGTATAAGTATTATAAAAAACAACAACTTTCTTATTATTATTTCTTATCACCTTCCAGCTTTGCAATTTAAAGCTACACAATCCAAAACACCTACCATTTAAATGCGCTTACTAAACTGCATCTTATACTCCTTGATATATGATCAAATTCTTAAGTTATGCTTCTCCTAAAATCTTTTTAGCCTGAGTTATCTTTCTGAAACTCTATAACTCAAGAATTTCATTAACCTACTCCTTTCTATAAACTACAGTTAAAATCATCAACATAAATAATTTTTTTTGTCTTATAGTAATATACTGCTTTACCTTTTCCTAACACTTGAACCTTGCCCTTACCAATACAAGCATATATTAATTAGTAACTTTTATCTGCAAAAGCCTTTACTAGATACAGATATATGCCATCTAATAATTTTTCTTTACAAAAGCAATATGATCCCAAAGAAAAAATCAATCCATCTCTTAGTCGCTTTCATTTCTATTTTTCTACTATAAAGTAGATATCTAGCAGACAAACTATATCCACCTGTTGTTCCTTAACAAATTATAACCAGATTCTACCATAATTTATTTTTAAAGGCTTCATTAAAAGAATAACACAATGAAGACAAATCTTGCAGAATTCTAAAGTTTTTATTTTGTATGGTTATATCAAATTTTGCTGAAATTGTCATTAGTTGATGTTTATTCATTGCTTACATTGGATCATGTGAATAATTTGTTGAGATTTAGTTATATGTGAGTGTGATACAGCTTTATAATTGCCTGACAATGAACTTGTTTGGTTTAAAAACTTGCCTGGAGTTTTATTCTGATGTTTAATATAGTGAATCAAGTGAGTATAGAATTACTTGTTCTATGAATTTGCTCCTCTGTGCCCTGCTGCTTATGTGAACCTGCCATCATCTACGGTTCCACTAAATTTCCAAAGTTTAAACTGCATGCAATTTCAACCGCAGAAGAGACAAACTAGTTGAATGTGGAATTCCTCAAATGTGTTTTTTTCAAGGTGGGAAGCCCCACTGCATCTATGCAGTGTAATTTGCCCCCTCACTCTCTTACTTAAGTACACTAACTCTATAGCTGCACAACTGTGGAGAAAAGGAAAAAAGAAACAAAGGGAATTGTTGTTTGAGTTCATTAAGAAACCACAGCAGCAGTGTTTCCCTATATGAAATGACATCCTAGAACCTGAATAACAAGATCAACAAGTATAAACCTCATCAGTTTAGACCCAACATGTAGTAGGGTATAACATTCATCTGCACTGTGCCCCACACAGTAAATCGATTCCTACATGCAGAAATCTAGACTTGAGTTGTATCCAAGTTTTAACATGATTCCTTGCTGGAAATTAGAGCCCCAACCTACCATAGTCACTGTTCTAACATTCTGATTCTTGTTATGTGCTCTCAGATATATTCCATTATGTCTATCTACATTTACATACTTTGTGCCTCACTTGTGTGTGCAGTGAGTCTGGGTGTGCAAAACAGCAAATATATATATTCACTAGCAAGAAGGCCATATCCCTTATTGTCATTAAACTCTGAAGACTGTGACATACCATGCATTCTAGCCATCCAGCCCCTTGTGATTGTGTTCTAAACAGTTCCACACTATAGTCTTTTAGCACTGAATAACATAATCTTTTCCAGTGTAAAATGCAGAAACAGTTACAGAAAAATGTAACTGTCAGAATGTTGTTACTAAAGTAATAGTTTTAGTCACTTTCAAAATTGTAGTATGAGACATTTCAGAATTTCCAGATTCACCTTTACAATTCATCCATTCTTTTGAAAGTTTAAGACTTAGTTTATAATTTTTTGATTTGTATTTAGTGTTTAACTGCTAGGTGGGCTGATCCAGAAGTACATTTTTCATTCATGTTTTTATCTCCAAGACTTTAGTTTTTTTGAACAGCTGAGTACCACACAGCAAAAGGCATTTTGCTGTTTGGTTGGTTTGGTTTGAGTTTCTAAGCACTGACACAAGTCTCTCCTGTTGGAGTGTGCAGTGTGCTGTTTACATGAGTTCTACAAGTTACGTAATCTGCTAGTGATAGTTCATCTAATCAAGATAGTTTTATATCAATTAAAAGAACAAGAACTGCATCGATAAAAGCTTACCCAGGGGACCTTCAGCATATTCACAGATAAATAAGTACTTTCTGTTAGAGTCTTTCACAGACCTTTTTTTAAAATCTTTAGTATATCATAATAATTTAGAGACGAAATAAGTATTATAGATTTATAGGTGTGTACTAGGCTAATGGCTCTGGAGCCTTTACAACCCTAGCCCATAGAAGTGCCCTGGCATCGTGCCACCCGACGTTAGTTCCCAGTGCCTCTATCAAGCAGAACCACTGGAATGATCCCCGGGGTGAAATTTCTATTTCCCATCCACTTATCAAGATTTCTCTTGAAAAGGGCCAGTGAGGTGCTCTACTTGACATGTATGGGAAGTCTATTCCAGAGCATGGGCGGTCTCTGGGTTATAAACATGTCCCTCCAGCATGTTCTGTTGATTGTGGTAATGAGATTGAGGTCTCTGGAGCATGTGGCATGGAGGGATTGGGATTTCTTTAGATGTAAAATGAAAAAGCTATTGGGGGCCCCAATGCAGAAGAATATAACAACTAGCTAGCACCTATTGCTTCTGGAGCAAAAGTTTACTAAAACTGCAGACTGGCCAACCATCTCACCAGAAGTCTTTATGGTGAGACCTTAAAAAGCTGAATGAGGAAGATATGGAGGCCTCCTTTGAAGCCTTTGTATGCAGTTCAAAAGCAATGTACCCAAGCTAAGTGAATTAAGATCCTATCATTGTATTTGACTGGAGACCCACTAAAAGTCTATACGGGCTTTCATTATGCAGATGCACAGAACTATGAAAAACTGACTCAGGAAATGATAGCAAGAGCTGACTTTCACATGAAACCCAGTCTCTTAAGTTTTATTCTTGAAGATTTAACATGGACAGACCAGTACAGTCACAAATGGCTGACTGAATGCATATATTTACAAGTTTGCATGTTGAGGAGCACTGCCCCTTAAATTTAGTATTATATGACGTGGTCTAGTCCCTAATCCCAAAAGTTCCCTTAGTTACCCTCTTTTAACCCTTTGTGCATCACACCCTTGTAGCTCATCTAATAAAGTACCTGTCATCATGGCTATGCACCTTCTATTCCACAGATTGTTTGGTGAACATGAGTATCTTGAAACAATGTAGCAATTCTCTTATGTTCACTGACAACCAATTAATCCTTAAAGAAACAGACGCAGTATGCAAGAGATGTATATACACAATGTCACTGGAGGCAAAGCTCTTGTGTACAAGCATACAGAATAAAAATCAAGTTGTCAGAAGCACACATGCTACACCCACCAGTCACCACACATAGTACACACCTCACATATACTTATGCTGAGGTACATAAATGCAATCTTCCAAAACCCCCAAAAAATACTCCACCTGCAAAAATTATTCTCAACAAAAAAAAAAACATTCAGTAAAAGCAACACTTAACACTACACATACAGGCACACCCAGTGGAGCCACAACTATAAAGATGATAAGGCAAGCCAACACACTACCCAGGACACTAGTCATAGGGGACTCCACTGTGAGACACACTGATGCCCAACTCACCAGGCTAGACAAAAAGAAAATAATGATCAATTTCTTATTGGGAGCTAGGATCCACCAAGTTATGCATGTACTCGAGTCACTGCTTTACAGGTACCAGTATGACTTGGTCATAGTACATGTAGGTGTAAATGACCTGAGATGTACCTCCCTAAACTATATGAAGAGAGACATTAGGAGCTCTTAGACTTTGTGTTACAGGATGGTATGCGCCTAACACTGAGGAGCATTCTACCTTCACCAAGGATGATGCCACAATACCAAAATAAGATGATTGACTGTAATACTTGGCTTTTGTTTCTGGAATCATTCTAAGGTGATACAATATTTGTCAGCATGGAAGGATATGGTTAGTAAACAACATTGCTTTCCCAAGGACAGCCTGTACCTCTCACCTCTAGGCTTACAATTATTGGCTAAAAAATTGTACTCCCACATAGAGCCTTTTTAGGCAATGTCAAATTGACAAACCTTCCAAAATAGCAAAATCAACCTATTGGAATCTAAAGCTGGTACCGCTTAATACCAGAAGTTTAAACAAGAAGCTCCACTCCCTCCAATCTCTCTTCACCTTGGAGAATGCAGACATCTGTGCAGTTACCAAGACATTGCTTAAAGCCACAGAGAGTATCCCAGCAGTGCAAGGTTTCTGTGCCTTCCACACATTTAGACCAGTGGCTGCACAGCATACCTCTCAACTGTCCAGATTTTTTTCAGAATATTCAGACTTTTGTGTCACATTTTTGATTTGTTCCTCATAATTTTTTTTAGTTTTCTGGCAAATCACTAAGGACTGAAGTCATTAAATAATGACTCACCTTTGAGTTTCAGATTTTATATCATTTAGAAAATGCATGCTAAAACAAAACCTGCTATTCTAGCAACTGTTTGAGTTTATAAGAACAATATTGAAAATCTGCCTCTATTTTTGGCCCTTTGTCCCCCCATTATTTTAGGCTGTGACCAGATTTATTGTCTTAGGAGGCTGACAGGTATGACAAACAGAGACTATTTTATTTATTTATTTATTTATTTTACATTTTTTTACCAGGAAAGTCTGACTGGACACAGGTCCATTTTCAGCAGAGGCCAGGGGAGAAAAGCTCCAAATAATGTAAAGTACATGAAGGACACATATGAGGAAGCATATAAGAATACATATGAGCACAAATAAGAGAGTACATATAAACATATATACAGTTATAGTACATTATGCATTATACATGATAATGATAGGAAGTAACTAGATTCTGTAGAGTACATATTATTGAATCTGAAGGGCATATATCATTGGATACACAGGTGTACTAGGAGGATACAGGTGTTCCTTAATGGAATCTATCAGCAGTGCAGTGAGATGGATTAGCCAGTGGTGTGGCATGAACAAAGCCAGTTGTTTGCATGGTAGGTTTGTAGGAGTCTTTTAGATTGGGTAATAGAGGTGGTGGAAGTAATTAGACTTGGGCGTGAATTCTAGGTTCTGGCAATACTGCAGGCAAAGAGTGATTTACCAGCATCATGTTTGTGTTTTATGATATTTAAGAGGTTTTGGTCACTAGATATTAAGGCTCTAGTGGTGGTGTAGGTCTGGATTAGATACTGGAGTCCTGGGGTTTTGTCAGGAAGGTGGTATAGTTTGTGTGCTACTGATAGTTGGTTCAGTTGGAGTAGTTGAGGTAGCTCAAGCCAGTTGAGCTGCTTGAGGGAATGACAGTGGTGGGATCTATAAGAGGCATCAGTTGCAAACTTGGCTATCTTGTTATAGCAAGATTCCATTTTGTTTAGTTCTGTGTGGTTACGATTAGTCATGATAGGGGAGGCATAATGGAGGATTGATAAGAGATGAGTTCTTGCAATACTGACTTTGGTATGTTCAGTGATGAATTGTCTATTCCTATAAAGAAGACCATGCTTTTTGTTGACTTTCTTGATTATTTGTGCTATGTGTATGTTGAATTTTAGATTACTGTCTATTTCAACAGTTAGTAGTTTTGTGTGTGTAGTTGGGGAAATTTGGGTATTATCTTGGGATTTTATGGCAAATACATTGTTGAGGGGAGGAGATCTACCAGGACTGGAAAGAATCTTCTTCTTCTTTCAGCTTTTCCCGGTTAAGGGTCGCCACAGCAGATCACCTGTCCACTCAAGATTGTCAGTGGAGTTTTATGGTGTCGAGTTGCCAGCCTGGCCCCCAACCTTCCATGGAAGGCACACACACACATGCACTCATGCCTGGGACAAATTTTAGAGTATCCAATCCACCTACCGCATGTCTTTGAGATGTGGGAAGAAACCGGAGCACCCAGAGGAAACCCATACGACTACAGGGAGGACATGCAGACTCCGCACATTAGGCACCCCAGCCGAAGATCAAACCAGAGAACCTCTTGCTGTGAGGCAGCAACACTAACCGCTGCACCACCATGGGCACCCTTACCAGGACTGAAGAGAATAAGCTTGTTTTTTTGGGGGGGATTAAGAAGGCGCTTGATGTTAGTGAACCATGTTTCAGCTAAAGTAAAGTTATTTTGAGTTAGGGTTTGTAGCTCATTTAGGGTGGGGGTGGCACATATAATGGGGTGTCATCTGCATACTGCACTATTGAGGCAAAGAGGGAAGATGAAGGTATCTGGTTTGTAAATAGGGAGAAAAACAAGGGGCCGAGGATGGATCCCTGAGAGACACCTATGGATACTGGTAATGGGGGGGACAGTTGTTCTTGCCATAGGACTGCTTGCTGATGGCCTGATAAGTAGCAGTTGAACCATGATATAGTGGAGGAGCTTATGTTAAGGGTAGATAGAATTTTGAGAAGCATATTATGGTTAACCATATCAAAGGCTTTAGATAAATCTAAAAATATGGAGGATACGAATAGTCCGTTGTTTCTATGCTGATTGACTATGTTGGTAAATGAGAGCAATGCTGGGGTAGTGCTATGGGAAGGTCTAAAGCCATGCTGAGATTTGGACAGTAGATTTTTATTTAGGAGGTATTGCATTAGTTGAGTATGAACTACTGTCTCTAGAATTTTTGATAACGGAGAGAGAATTGCAACCGGGCAATAGTTAGTGAGCTCAAGGGAGTCACCTCCTTTGTGGAGTGGGATAACATGTGATATTTTCCATGAGTTAAGAACTTTGCATTCTGATACTGACCTATTTATGAGAATGGCACTGGATAGGCTATGGCATCTGCTGTTATCTGAAAGAAGTCTGCTGGAAGATTATCAGCTGCCAGTGTGGTTGGTTTAAGTTTTTTGAGGAGCTTGGCTATTACTTTGGTGGGCACTGGGTGTAGACAAAAGCTGGGGAAATGGTTTTGTGAACAGGGATGGGTAGGAGTAGTTATGGGTATGGGGCTACTAGTACTGTTTTGGGTGTTGGCAAGAACTTGGACTGTTTCGGTTAAGTATTTGTTAAATTGAGTGGGGATGTTCTCATGCTTATTTGGTAGCACAGGGGTAGGGGTAGTGGATTTCCTGGGTGGAGTAGTGTCTTTATTGTGACCCAGAATTTTTGAGGGTCGTGAGCATATTTTTCCTGCATGGATTTATAGTAATTTGTTTTGTCAAGTTTAATTTGTCTTTTGGCTTTTGACTAGAGACAGAGATGTCTCAATCTACATCAATGACAAGCATGCCTCTAGGGTGGTTTAACAGGACAAAGTGCTTGAGTTTCTCTGTGTATAGATTACCATAAACAAAGTCCCATACTGTATCTTAGCAAGCTATAGGTCACCATCTGTGTCCCAGGACACCCATAGTTCATACTAAGACCTACTGGAGACACTCTCCATCCAACCAATAACCATACTCATGAGGACTTTAATTACGTCTCTATAGACTGGTAATCCTAAACAACCTCAAATTTGCAGGCACAGACATTCCTGGACTTTGTAAATACAAACACCCTACATCAGATTATGTAAATGCCCACTAGAGATACAAACATATTGGACCTGGTAATCACAAATATGAGAGAATGCTGCACCCCACCTAATGTCATGTCCTCTATGGTAAGGTTAGATCACAAACAGAAAGTGAATATTTTCTGACATTGTTAAGATACTAAGACAGGTCAGTGGGGAAAGTGACAGAGAAGGTTTCATAGTTAAGAATATATTAAGAAAGGTGGCTGTAGATACTAAGAAATAAACAGATGACTGTCATACTAAAAAAAAGAAAAAAGTGGCCACAAGTTCTAAACCTCCCCTGTTTCAACAAAGCAGACAATCAGCAAAACACAACAACCAGACTCCAGGAGTAAAGAGAATAAGAAAAATATGAGTACAGAAAATGATACTGCCACCATAAGGTGTCCTTTATAAGCAATGAATTAGATTCAATGGAAAACGTACTTGTATTTGTAGGTAACGAAAACAGAGACCACAGCCTCCACTTCAAATCAGAATAATGAGGGAAGCAATGCTAATTCACCTGACTTATACATTTTAAGAAGACTCAGTGTAAAGACAATGCACTCAACAGAGCTAGTGGGAGCACACAGAAAAAGCAGAGGGGGAACCAAAAGAGCAGAACAGACCAACTACATACATACCCCTACTTTGAATTAAGAAGTGACCTTCCCTACAGGCTAAAAGGACAGTGAATAACTACTGCTCTAGTTATAGGTTTCAAGACCTTTCAGAACACTGGTAATGAAGTTAGAATGTCGCCGCATTATTGATTGTCATTAAGAGATAATGAGACAAAAGGTAGAGTTCTGCCAGTTTTACTGGCATGGAACGGCATTATGGAGCACATAAAGGACTTTTGTGAAGCCTATCCAATATGTCAAAGGCCAGCATCTAGTTTTTAAGAACACTTTGATACCCTCACCTATTCTAGATGCCCTTTTTAAACACATAGCAATTGACATTGTGGGTCCAATTGTAAAACTAAGTGCCATCAGTATATTCTACTAATTCGTGTTTATGCACAAAGTTTTTAATGACAGTACCTCTATGAAGAGCCAATGCCAAAGACACAGCAAAATAACTTGTACTTATATTTTCCAGAGTAGGTATTCCCAGAGAAATTCTAATTGACCAGGGCACCCCATTCATAGGTTCATAGGTTGGTACTAGGCTATCAGCCCTAGGGCCTATACAAGCCTAGCCATAACAATTCCCTGACTATTTCTTCCCACACTATTTACTTCCCTGGACCCATGTCTAGCAGGGCGACTGACATGATCCCCGGGGTAAATTTCCTTTCTCCCATCCAATCGTCAAGGTTCATTTTGAAGAGGGACAAAGAGGCACTCTGCTTGACATGTATGGGCAATCTATTTCCAGAGTCTGGGGAGTCTCTGGCTGAGGAACCTATTCCTCCAGCATGTTTTGTTTATTGTGATGACAAGGTTTAGATCACTGGAGTGTGTGGTTTCATGTTTAGTGTAATGCGTGAATTGGGTCAGTTTTTTAAAGTAAGGACTTAGCATCCACAAAAAGTGACGCTTTAATAAAATGTTAGAATCCATGTTAAAGAGGCGATAGGCATAGACAAGAAAAACTGGGACCAGCTGCTTCCTTAGCTTACTTTTGTAAAAGAAGTGTCCCAAGCATCCAGTAGAGTCACAATGTCTGAACTGCTCTTTCAAAGTATGAAAGAGCATTTTTTCAAATGTGCACGACAAATGAAGAACTCTAATGTCTATAATGTTAGTGAATAAGCAATGTATTTATTAGGCACAACCTGTTCTGATTCCCTGAGAAAATGAAAAAGGAGGAGGCCTGGACGTCTGCATTCCCTTCATTAGTGTAATTTACAGCTTCTGGTTTGGTACAAATGGCGCTTTATCATGGAACAATGGAAGTGGAGGAATGCACCATTTTACACACTGACAATAAGGGAAAACTTGATTTTTTTTTTTTTTTGGTTAACTGAGCAATGTCCTGTGTCAATAGAACCAAAGGATCATTAATACACAACTTTTAGTTTACCAGTCTGATGAAAAGGATATATTCTACACTGGTCCTTAAAGTGGCCCATGAGTGTAAGGTTGTAAGTTTTTTTAACAAGTGGATTTATGTTAGACCTATACTCAGGTGACATTTCACACATTCCTGTTCCACCTAAATGCTGGCTACATTGTTGGGTTTTACATCAGGAGCACATTTAAGGACACAATCCTTGTGTGTTAATTATTATTCCTTTAAGTCATTTGTTTCAAGTCAAGTACAACTCCTTCTGTCATATGCTTCAAGGGAAGACACTAAGTACTTTGCACCTTTCTTGCTAGCTCCTGGGAGGTACTAAACTAAGGATCTCTGAAACATTTCCAGCTGTGATGTCTCGTATACTGAAATCATTGGCAATAGTGGTGTATATTTCTCTTTTTTTTTTTTTTTTTTTTTTGCATCTAGCAACAGCTTTACTCTTACCTTGTGTACATCTTGTGATATAGGGTTTTATAGATTTGTAGTTGTCTACTGCAATTCTTGGTTGAGTTTGGAGTTTAAGTTAAAAAAACTGAGATCTGCATGACTTAGGATGTTAATCATTACCTTAGGGGCTGCTGATGATAGACTACCTTAAAGATCTGCAGCAGATTGAAACTTTATTGCCTTTGGTTATGACGTAATGCTATTGTATGCATATCCATTGCTTGAGTGGCAGCTTAACATTCCTATGTGTTTAGCTTCTAGCTTACACATGCAAAAATACGTAGACATGGACACACTAACTGTAGAGATAAGCACATTTTATATAAAAATGCTCTACATAATTCAAATTTCATTGTTCGTGTTAAGCTGGGATCTTTTGATAAATCCTCCTCTACCTCTTCTATGGATTAAAGAAAAAACAGAATCCAGCAGTCAGTTCCAACACAAGGGCTCCAAACTTCCACATTTATTTTGAAAACCGTTGTAAAACTTGTCAAAAAACAAGCATTTTTTACACACAACAGCTACCATTGGTTGTTTTAAAGGCTGTATGAGTGAAAAATGTTATTTATAGGTCTGCATGGCTTTGACTGACAGTTCTGATGATGTCAATTCATTAAGACGAAAGTGCTCAGCCATTCAGTGTTATGTTGAATAGTTTGTTTTTTGACAAGTTTTACAATAAGCTTTACAATGGTTATCAAAATAAACGTGGGCTTTTGGAGCCCTTGTGTTGGAACTGGCTGCTGATTTTGTTTTTTTCTTGGATTTATTGTATATTCAGTGCTCAGGCTTTTTTCTGGTCTTCTATGGATTGCATCATCCAGTGAGGGATGTCCAGATTTTTGCCTCATATTTTTGGTCCATTTTTCCAAAAATTTTGTTTTTTTCTGGCAAATTAGTGGCACATCATTAAAGATTAAAGTTAAATGACAGACATTGAGTTTCAGACTTTATACCATTCAAAAACTCCATGCTAATGTAAAACCTGTTAACTTTATAATTTTCAAGACCAATAATTAAAAACTGTCCCTATTTTGGGGATTTTATTTATGGCTTTGTCCTGATTTCTTGCTCCAAGAGGTTGAGAGGTATGCCTCTACCAGAAGTCATATCATAAGAATCAGTTTCATAAGTAGTGACCCTGAAAATACAGTTGCTTCACTTTTTGTCCTAAGATATTTGTCTGACTCTTAATCCTCCGCTCTTCCTTTATTTGGAACATTATCTATGTGTGTGTGTGTGTGTGTGTGTGTGTGTGTGTGTCTACATATATATATATATATATATATATATATATATATATATATATATATACAAAACTACTTATCAATTTATATGCCTATCACCAGACTGGTCTATGGCTCTTATCAGCCAGAACTCAAGCTAAGTGGCAGCTACTCTAAAAGTTCAGTCATGCATATATAGAATACATAGAATAACAGTGTGAACAAAAATGCAGAAAGGTGCAATCTAATAGCTATCAAAGAAAGACCAATTAGGTATAAACTAATAACTGTAAAATAAAGAAATGTTAACGATGATTTGCAAGATTTATTATAAGATTTATTTAAGACACCAGAGCATTCAAAGACAGCATTGTAAAAATGCACTTGTTTTTAACCACATATTAAGAAGAATCATTTTCAAACTACTGTGTTCCACGTAGAGTTCAGGAATCCTATCCTGTATACCTACAACATTCACATTTAAATTCCCTCTCAAGGTGTGAATTCATTGTTTATTAAACAATGGGAGACTATCTATCAAAGTGATTTAACTGAAGAAGGCTATTGCAAGTTAATTTAATACTTCACAGGTTGCCAGTGAAAACTGAAGTTGATACAATTTAAAACTGTTGTCACCTCTCAATGAATAAGGTTTGTTTGTTTGTGTCTTTCGGCTTTTCCCGGTTAGGGGTCGCCACAGTGGAACTCCGGTCTGCTAATGATTGGCAGTAGATTTTTACGTACTGGCTTGCCGGGCCTAACGTACAACCTTCAGCGAAGGAACACTAATTCACGCATGTCGCCACACAGAAGATGCTCTAACTGAGAATCAAACGGGTAACGTCTAACTGTGAGGTGACAACGCCACCGCAGCACCACCACTGCAGTGTCTCAATAAAAGTTGCATAAAACAAGCTTGCTTACTAGGTGAGAGCAATATATTTCATTAGGAATTTTGAAAGTTAATATATTTAGCACAATGGAAGTCCTAGCAGAAGCTGGTAGCTTTGTGGCTTTTTGCTGTCTGTAGTACTTTTGCATTTTATGCAGATACAGAGGCTACAATACATAGAGCATATTTTAATTTTGGTTAAAACACATTACCAGACATGTTCTATCTGCCTCGTGTGTGAAGATGGGACATTTTATAAGTTACTTTGAGCTAATGTAATACCTTCATTGTTACCAAGTTTGTATGTATTTAGGATGGAGGTCAGTTGAGAAATACAGTCTATATTATAACATTGAAGTCTAAAAACTTTGAGTATTATAATATCAAACCCAGTAGAGCAAATGCTTGAAATAACGAAGCTGCAGAACACCAAATACTTTCCTAGGGAAAGTATTCAGTGGGCCGTTTCTGCAGCTTCACTATTTCCTCAACTGTGGAGCAAAGGTTACGGACCGGGTTAAGGTAAGTGTGCGAATGAAGGTGAGTGTGTGATTGGTTGTGGGTTAGGTGAGTTAGGGTTAGGGCGCGGGTCAGGTAAATGTGCAAGTGTGTGGATGTGAGGGTTAGGGTGGGGTAGGTGAGTTAGGGCTAGGGAGCTGGTAAGGTGAGTGTGCAATAGTTAGGGACCTTAGGGTTAGGGTTGGGTTAAGGTAAGTGGATAGCTAGTGGTGTATGTCTGGTTTAGTGTAGGGTTTTGTGAAGTGTATGTGTGTGGATTATTTATTTTGGTGTGCTTGAGTTGTGTGTATGTTTGTCAGAACAGCAATTTTCTTCCCTGGGAATAAATTTGCTATTCTGACTGTTCGGTTTTCTGGTGTTTTGATTGAATGGGTTTGATATTATAACATTCAATGTTTTTAGACTTCAATGTTATAATATAGACCCAAGAAATAACCCTAGATGCTTTTGTTGACTAACAAAAGGAAGTAGAGTTCCAGTAGGATTTTTGAAACAAAGTGGGAATAGCTTAACTATTATTTTTGAAGTAGAAAGACCACAACTGTAGAATTTAGAGCATTAATGGTCATTTGATTTGATTCCATGTTCTAAACTAATGCACAGTATTTTTTAAGTTTTTATTGAATTTTCAATTTGTAAAATAATCACAACAATATTTACAGTCAAAGATTTGTGAACATAGTAAATGAAACAATTTCAACTAAACCTCACACACAAAAGAAAAAAAAACTATTTACAGGAATGTCCATTAATGATCAAGTCATTCAAGTTATTACATATCACATTCAATCTAAACTGCAGTTATTTTTGCTTGTCAAGCAGATCTCTAAGTTTTGTCCACGCTTTTTAGCAAGAAGTAATCCTGGTTGTTCTTGACTTAATTGTAATGATTTCCAGTTGACAGACTTCATTTGCAATATTTATAAATTCTATGAAGTTGGGTATAGATTCATTCTTCCAGTTCTGAGTTATAACCTTTCTCGCTATAGATAGTAAAGACCACAAAATGTGACGCTTCATTTTTTTTAACACATATAGGAACAAGAGTGTTAAAAGGATTAGTGATTTAGATAAAACAAATTTATCGAAAAAAGCCTGTAAAAAGAGACTGATGTTATTCCAATAAGGTGTTAAGACAATACAGTCAAAAACATGTTGCCAATCCACTTTAAGTTCTTGTTTACATCTCCAACAAACTTGTTTCTGCTTGAACATTAATTCAATTTTATGTGGTGTGAAGAAAGATCTATGCAAAAATTTCCAAGTAAAGAGATTCCTGTACTGCATTTATTTATTTGCTTCATTGTTGACCTGTAAGCCAGCTGGTTTCACAATGGAGGTTGCGTTACTTTCTGTGAAGTCAGCCCATTCAAGGTTTAAGCTACTGGTCAACACGTCTCTGTGTTTATCTGACTGCATGAGGGTCTATCTTTCTTTTTGTACTACTGGTATAAAGACTTGCATTTCTGTGAAATTGTGCTTAGCAGCAGAGCTGATCACCTGGCTGCAACTGATTATTTAACCATCTGGATAGGCTAAGCTGATATAAGCATACTTTTTTGCACTTGATCTGTTTCAGTGATCGTTAACAAAACTGTACTGCTTTTATTTATTTGCTTGATTGAATATTGTATATTGCTGGCCTTTGTCTGCATTTTGTTGTTTTTCCCACTCTCCTGCAACAATGTTGCTGTGCTCTTAAACTTGGTGGCTTTGGAATTGCCTGCCTTTGCTGTAAATTTGATTTTGGTCACTCTTCCCATTCCTATCTCATTTTCTCATCAACTGAGTACAGTGAGATCATATGGGAAGGCCTACCCCCTTGCTTCTTTGATTTGGACACTCCTCCCAGTCCCATCTCATCAGCTCAGTCTGCTGTGTACAGAGAGAGCATTTGGGAAGGCCAAACCCCTTAGTTTCTTAATCTTTAATTATCTTCTGTTTCCTCCCTCTCCACTTAAAAAAGCTGCTTTTACTTAATTGTGTTCTTCCTACTTTATTACCTTACTTTGCCTTGCTGTGTGCTAAGTGTTCAAGTGCTTTTATTCTGCTGCATTTATTACTGCTTGTTAGTAGCCTGATTAACTATCTGTTATTCTAAGCATCTTAGTTTTGGTTTTAGCACTTGGTATTCAGGGTCTATATTACCATATCGAATGGACTAAATAGCGAAAGCTATTTAGTCGATCCGATACTGTCGAAATGGCAAAATAGCGAAGACACAGAGCATCGAATTTTTTCCCAGGGAAAAAATTTGTTGAGCCGTCTTCGGGACTTTGCCATTTCCTCCACTGTAGTGTGATCTTGGAGTTGGTATATTTAAGTAGGGTGTGTGGGGGGGGGGCAGGGAAAAAATATGCTGCTCGGCAAAAAAAAAAAAAAAATAAGAACACTTAAACACAAAGATAAGTGTCTAGGGCTTCTGGGTCTATATTATCGAATTGACCACTTAGCTTGTTGAACACCTAAATGTCGACAGCTAAGGGTCGAAAACTTACAATCCCGAATGGCCATGTAAGCGAATTCTTTCATCGGGAAAGAATTTGCTTGGCCATTATTGAGAATTTGCCCTATCCCCAATGTAGAAAGATCTTGGAGTTGGTATATTTAGTTAGGGGGGTGTGAGGGGCAAAGCTCCCCACATCGGGGGTGAGGGGGGCAAAGCCCCCCATTTTATTACGGCTTGGAAGTTTATGTTAGTATGGTATGGCCAAGTAAATTCTTTCCCAATGAAAGAATTTGCTTACCTGGCCGTTCGAGATTGTAAGTTTTCAACCATTAGCTGTCGACATTTAGGCATTCGACAAGCTAAGTGGTCGATTAGATAATATAGACCCAGGCTTCTTTGGGTTACAGCTTAAGTTCAGATATAATCCCATCATTATCTGATGCTTTATTAGGTTTCAGTTTAGAAATTTGAGTTTGAAGTTCAGACATAGAGAGCAGTTTGTCAAATAATTTCATTTGGTTTTTATATTTTTTTGATAAATATTTTCATTATTTCTTCTGGATCTACTAATATATTATTCTAATTGATTTTATTATAATAATCTCTAAATTCCTTCAGAATATCTTCTATTTCTGTTACCTTTCTTTTCTTCCAATGTGAGTAGACTTCTTTTATGTGATTGGACGCATGAAGTAATCTTGTTTTTGTGGCTAAATTGTGCATAGATTTTGGACTAATAGAAAAGTTAATCATAAGGAAATGAACCACTGGTGGGAAAGCAGAAATACACCAATGACAAAAAAAACCCACTTCCAAGCCGATATCTAGTCCCCGTACACTCAAAGGAAACCAACTGGTGTAAAAAAATACCACCGGTCTTTAACACACTTTATTGCATAAAACAACAAAAGGTCAAGCGCTTTCGTCAAATAGACTTCCTTAGAACAGTGGGTATCTAAAATCACTCAGCTTTTATACCTTTAAAATCAATCAATTGACCAATTAATGAACCATTTAAAGCTACAAGAACACAATATAAATAACTTATGTATATACATCATTTAAATACTTTTTAATCATTTGATAACACATTAAGAAACATAAAAATGAGGTTGAAAATGTAAAACTTAAAACTTAAAAGTACAAAGGGTTGAATCAATAAAATATTGTACTTGGTCATCAGAAAAGTTAATCATCTTAAACTTGTCAAGATTGATTTTAGTTTTATGGTTTAAGATTTCCAAGTATTTGTTATTTAGCTTATTATTATTTTCTGTATTATTATTTTTATTAGTCTGATTTTCTAATTTTAACTTATAAATTTTTTTTGTATTTCATGAAATTCTTTGTTCAGTTGTTGTTTTTTTATTTGACAAACAATTAGTGACTCTACCAAAAAGATATATTTTTAGTGCACCCCATAAATACATTTCTGAAGTATCTTCTATATTATTAATTTCCATAAAGGAAAGGATTTCTTTAAGAAAAAGTCCTTACTTCTCATAGATAATGACACTCTGTTAGCAAATAACTGCTTAGTAGTTATGTGAGCATTAACCTTTGAAGGTTTGATTAGACATAAAATAGTTACTATTTGGACACTCGAAAAGATATAAAAATATAATTATCATTAAACATTTGCTTTTAAAATTCCTTTTAGCTCCCATGGAGTCTAACATACCTTGCTTGAATAGTCTAACCATCCAAGCAAACACATCCATTAAATACTCTGGCAAAAATAAAAAAGTCTACTCTACTACAATCAAATATGATGCCATTAACAGTAAAATAAAGACAAACTTGTATTTATTTATTTATTTATTTACATTTGTTGACTGGGTTTGTCCGAATGAGCTAAATAGCCCTTTTTCAGCGGAGGCCCGGGGAGAAACGCTCCAACATATTATACAATTTTCATTATAAATTAGCATTAAACAGCAATGTTACATGATTATTACAAGGCATTAAGTAGCAATACAATGTTATACAGTGTCAATAATCAGGAGTATAGCAAAGCTCTTTCAAGATGTATAAAAAGAGATATGTCATTAAGATGAATATAGTTTTTGGGTAAGTGGTTACAAAAACCCAGTTTTATCATAATGAAGTTGCATGATGGCAAGACAATTACAATAGAATGTTTCTCTGAGGTGATTTGCTTAACAGGTTTTAGAAGACAGTAGAAAGAGTAGTCAAGGAAGATTAGAGAAATTTAGTGAGAAGAGTGAGTTAAAGGCAGAAAGTAGATTAAGGTATGGGAAGTAGGAGATGTTTAAGGGAGAGTGCAGTGGCAGTGACTTTTAAAGTTCTCTTTGGTGGCTGTCTTAAATTGTTTAGCATGAGTAAGGCTCCTGATTTCTAGTGGGAGCCTATACCAGGCAATAGTGGGGTGATAGCTGTACATGTTACATCCAAATTTAGACTTGGGTTTGTAGAGTTGTAGCAGATCTTGGTTAGAACTTTGGATAGGTCTGTGGGGAGAATAATGGGAGGTGAGAGAGGATAATGCTGGGCAGTAGAAAGGCTAGTATAGGATAGAATGGATGATTTGGAGATGAGAGAGAAGAAGCTGGTGGAGTAAGTCATGCCAGTTTAGGTGTTTTAGAGAGAGACAGTGATGGGATTTGTAGGTTTGTTGGGCAGCAAATCTAGCTACCTTGCTGTAGTTAGATTTGAGTTTGGTCAGGAGTGTTGAGTTAAGATTTGTGAGTATTTGAGAGTTGTACATTAGACTGGGTAGAAGGTAGGTTAGAGAGAGAGTAATCTTGGCTTCAGAGGTAAGGAATTTCTTGTTACGGTAAAGGAGCCCTAGTTTGAATGAGTCTTTTTGGTGCAGTTACTAACATGCAAGTCAAATTTAAGCTGATCATCGATGGTTACGCCCAAGATCGTAGTGCTGGATTCTACCTGAATGGGAGTGTTATTAAGGGACTGTATGGAGAAGGAGGGTTTAATATTGTTGAACTTTTTAGCTAAGAAGAGTAACAGCTTTTTTTTTAGGATTAAGGATGAGCTGGTTGTTGGAGAGCCATGTTTCAACTAAGTTAAAGGAAGCTTGAGTAGCTCAGAAGAGCTTAGAGGGAGGGTTGGCTATGGTGATGACTGCTGAGTCATCTGTGTGCTGCACTAAAGATAACTGAGGACAGGAGGTATCCTTTAAGACATTGTTAATATATAATAGAACAAGTATTTTTCATCTTAATTTGTTATTTAACATATACATTTTACAATTTTATGTGTTCATTAAAGTGTTAAAGTAAGATATGCTTAAAGCTCTTATTATTGTTCCTTATCTATCCATTGTTTTGAAATTCATCAACTAATAGTATAAAATATGAAAGACTGCTGCACAACAATTTAAAATGTTTTGTTGTGTGTCCCACCATAAGACTGATGTAGTTTCAGACCTTTCTGTTCCCTCTTTGTAAGATTGTATTAAAGTAAATGAATAGTTGCTCTACAATGTTTAAACAATATTTCATTATGTGTTTATATTCAGTGGTTTATTACTGTAAATTAAAGCCTCCTATGTTTTTTCTGTAAAGTATATGGTTTATTGCTTTTTTTGCTTTATGTATGAGACTTTTAAGTGTATTGACAACATATTCATATCATGTATGTCAAGCCTCTAATAATGAAGCTCTAAACATTTTATTTATATATATATATATATATATATATATATATATATATATATATATGTGTATATATATATATATATATATATATATATATATATATACACACACACACACACACACACACACACACATATATATATATATATATATATATATATATATATATATATATATATATCAAACTTCAAATGCTTGCTTTCAAATATATTTGCATATAAATGTATTCAAAGGTATTTCACAGTATATGTAACATGATAATCATAGCTGGCCTTAGGCATAGGCCAACTAGGCAGCGGCCTAGGGCACTGCTCTAGCAGGTGCACATTTCCAGTATTTATTTAATTTTTTATAGTAAAGAAATGGTTTCTGTAAAATGCATTGAATGAAGACAGGAAAAACTGAAGAAGAAGAGAAACTGTGAGAAAAATGAAGAAAGAAGTAATTTGGATGGTATAGGTAGACTAGGATGGGGGCACTGGGTAGTGTTGGGGGGATGCTTTGGAGTTTTTTTGCCTAGGGCACTAGATGACTAAAAGCCGGCCTTGATTATAATTGTTTACCTTCTTCAATGCCAGTTCATATGTCTACTTATAATTGCATTGAAAGTTGAGCTAATGCATATTTAAAAGGTTCTACATTTTATTCAAATTAACCTTCTAAAGCTGCCTGTCAATCAAAGTCTCTGAAGATTAACAGCTCTGCTGTCTTTTTTTTAGGCAGGAATTCCAACTGAACTCTAGCTGTTTACCAGAGAAAGCTTTATGTGTTCTAAATGAAGTAAAAAAATGTTCAAGCTATAGAGAGAGGGGTTTCATGTCTAACTACTAGAGAAGCACCTCACATCTAGACAACCCATCAGTCACAGCCATTTCCATATATTTCATATTGAACCTGAACATGTCATCTATGTAGAGAGACTATTTCAAAGCCATTTTATAACTTTACAATCTCTCCACTGTTAAACAACATCAAAACACACATCCATAGCAACTGCAATCACTCCCCTCCACCATTCCAGCACATCATAAATCATTCTATAAAATAGAACAGTAACATATTATCTAAATCTATGCAATAGGAAGACAAGTAACTTTTAGGTTTTACTATTAGTTTCGGTGAAACAGCTTTTCTAATGTTACTGTAGTTAACGATTACATTGAAAAGCCTCCACACTTAGGTGAATATGTTTATCTGTCATTTTTTTTAGTATACTATTTAAATAGAGTTTTAATTTAATATTAATTTAACACTGTTAATGTATTTTACTTTTTATAACAAGAAAGTATGAGATGTCACTCATAGTGTGTGTTTTCCTTTAGTAGGTAACTGCAGTTTATATGAATTAAGCAGCTTTAAATTCAGCTATGTGTTATACTGCATCTATTTCCTTCTTCAAATATAAAGTATGCTTTAGTTCCTGAGTAAGAAATTCTGTATGCAAAACTTCAGATCATATACTAGTATAAATGCTGCATGCTTCATTTAAGGGAAACTAATAATATTTTGTCATGACTTATTAAAAATGATTCTTAATTATCCGTAAATTAGACAAGCATAAGACAACAAGGGAATTTAACTACCTTACATTAGTACACTGCTTGTTGATTTTCTGATTCCTATTTATGTTATAGTTGAGCATGTTGTCATTTCATGTGTTGCTGGTATGTATATAAAGAAGTAAAATTAAGCTTGTTTACATAAAAAGAAAAAAAATCTTTCACATCTTATTTCTTTTGTGAATAAAAAAAGGGAAAATGAAAGCTCTTTTTTTCCACTTAATTTCTTCTTTTTTTCATTTGTCTTATTTCCATTTGTCTCCATTTGTCTTTTGACAGAAATAATAGGCCAGTCCATATTTTCTGTTTGTTAAAATTTTTTAGTTTGTAGATATGACAATGCAAGGTCAAGATCTTCAAAGAATTTAACCCCATTAGAAAGGAAAATCTTCAGACTGGCTGGGAACAGAACATGTGCTTTTATCTGCTTTTAAGTTCTCTTATAAGGGAAAGGAATTGTCTCCTTTTAGACATCACTGTTGCTGAATAGTCACTATCAAAATTAATAATATTTCCTTCTGCTTTAAGTGGTGACTTAGCCCTGGCAGTTTTGAGTACCAGTTCTTTATCCTGAGATGAAATAAATTTAACCACGATGGACCTTGGGGAAGTACTGGATTAACCAGAGATCTATGTGTTCTCTCTATACCAAAAAGAGAGAGAGAGCTTCAAGCAAATTTAAAGTCTTAGGGAGCCATGTAGACAAGAAATTAACCATATTGTTATCCAAGAAATTAACCATATTGTTATCTTCTGTTCCTTCTTGTAGACCAAAAATATGAATGTTTTTCCTATGGGACCTGTTCTCAAGGTCATCTATTTTGGCTAGTAAAGAGTTGTTCTGTTTTAACAGGAATTCAGTGTTGTTCTCCCCTTCACTTAGTCTTCCTTCCATATCATTCAAGGAGTCTTCAATGTCAGAAATCTGGTTTCTCTGTAATTGCAGATCATCATTAATTTGTTCCACTTGTTTGGAACAGTTTTTCTTAAAGTCATCTATCTATTTTGGTGTCCGATCTATCGATTTTTAAAGACAATTCTTGTATATTAGTCAGTAATGACTGAAGCTCTTTTTTGAGCACAGAGTCTTGAGATGCTGCCTTTGTGTAACTCATATTGCTGCAGGATACAGTGAAGACATTTTCTCTCTCAGATTTTGACAAGAAAATAGTTGAATTTTAAGAAATTGTTTTGATATAATCTTTTAGGAAACCAAATTTATCATAATTTACTTAACTGAGTTGTTTAGGATTATTTAGAAATAAAATTTCCTGTCAGAAAATATATGTAGTAACAGAGCAGAAGAAAAGTGCTGCTATCCTAGTCTCATCCCAGATATGCCCCCCCCCCAATGCAAAGTATTTTTGAAGGGAAGAATTTAGGCCATGAAATGTGTTTTTTGCTTCGGTTAATGCAATGTCATTGGTGAATAAGATAATGTTCAACAGGGGAAGATCTCAAGGCAAATTTTTATGTGTAGTGAAAAAACTGGAGGGTCTAATATTGTACCTTACAGAGCACTTTTGTTAAGGAAGCAAGCTTCAGAATGGGAATTTTGTTGAATAAATGTAAAAGATATGCTTGTAGTTCTTGAACCAAGATACAATTTCCACAATCATTCAGTTTATTGAGTAAAAGACTATAAACTATGGTTTCTAATGCTCTTTTAAATTAAATACAATTTAACATCCCATTTTCCATTTAAAATATATTTGATTGGATGCAGAAAAGTTACTTTCTACATATTATATCTAAGGAAAGCCATCTTGCTTTCCCTGGTAATAGGTCGTATTTTTATACATATTCAAATGTTTGATAATAGATATTTATTATGGTATTTTAGCTAATGTGCAGATAGTTGCATATTGCCTGTAATCTGACATTAAAAATTTCGACAGCCACATATTGCTAAATAAACCAAAACAGCTGTGTTACTGACAGCCCTTGATTATCTGAATTTTCATTGAGGAAATCTACTCTTTTGTAATCTAGATACTCGCCATAAAGAGTTTACAGGTTATCCTCTTTTCACATTTTTGAATCTGACAATGTATTACTTGGACTTGTCTATGGTTTTTAACCATCACTGATTTCCAGATCTCATCTTGTTGCATATAACTTTTCTCTTACACCTCAGCCAATGTGCTAACATCTGCTTTGCTTTTCTGTCAATTCTTGTTGTATACATCTCTAAGATAGTAAGGAAATCATTCTATGTTGTTCAACTTATAAGCAATAGCACAGAATCTTAGTCCAAGGAGGTCATCATTCCTCTGTATTTGCTCCTCATTAGACCCATCATTGAATACAAAGTCCCTTTCGGTATGTACCTGAGCAGGCACATGTAGCAACTGGAAGATCCACAGAGGTTTCTCACAAAAATAATACAGGGTGTAAACAGCATGTCATATGCAGATTGCCTCAAAGCTCTGTCTCTTTACTCAGTTTCCTACAGACTGTTGAGAGACAATTTCTGCCTGGCATATAAGGCATCCTTGTATCCTGCTCTGATGGGCCTTTTGCACATCACCAAACAAATAGAATCAGAACTACTTGAGCTAGGGACTTAAACCTTGCTTGCGACATAAATAGGATATGTTGGAGGGAGAGGTATGTGTCTTAGATGATTCCCCATCTATGTGAAGCAGAGCTCTTCCCTAAACCTATTCAAGCATAACCTGTACCAGTGGATGGGAAATTGGAAATTCACCCCGGGTCTAGCCCCCATGTTTCTAATAGACAGAGGTAGTGCATAAATCATACAATAAATTGAAAGTACCCCTTAAAATAACCTCTAAGACTCAAAATACTTGTAGGATACATTTGGGATATATGACTAAGCTTATAAAGGCTCAAGTGGTCATTAGTCTAGTATACACCTCTGAACTTATGAACATTCTTTTGCACTATCTTTTGGTTTAATCAATTTAATGTCCTATTCCTATTTTGCAGTTACACTGGGGATACTCCTAAGCCCTCAAGTCACCTGCTGCTTTTGTCAACAGTGCACTCAAATCATGGAAATAATGTAATCAAAACTGATTTGTTAAAATATTAGATGAGGCATGCCTTCTTCAGGGTAATGCATGTCCTTCTAAGGCATAAAACACCAAAAGAACCAAGTACTGTCTTTTGATAGTAAAACAGCTGTTATATAACTATCCTGACATATGGCCTGTTGAATTAAAAGCATCATATAAGAACAAAAACACCAGAAAGTGCAAAAGCACATATTCATTTTCCTTTTATAAACTTAACTAACTTTTTTCAAATATGGGCTTAATGAAATATGCCAATTAAAACCATAACCTCATGTCTAGTCTAACTGCATGTGCCAGTGGCTTTTTTTTAAAGAAATTAATTAGCATAATCCCTAAGCCCCTACCATGATTTTTAATTACTGTATACCTAAAAACTTTAGTTAACAACCTAATCAATGTTTTGCTTGTCTTACAAAAGCATTAGTTGCAGTACTAATTGTTTCAGTCCTAATTCATCTGCTCAATAAAGAAGTATTTTCTCATATCAGCCCTCATTCTACACCATCCCAGTAGTTCCAATAGCTAAGCTAGTTTTTCTTTTTGTTTTCTCTTTGCCTGCCCTCACTTTGTCCTCTAAAAATACATAGAGCTCAATGTATGTATTTCCTGTTTCTTCTTTCTGTTAAGGTACATATTGCAGGTATCCTCAATATTTCTTCTTAATGAAACCCTGCCTTATTGTATTTATTTACCAATCATGATCCGATCTGCAAGTACATGGGTAAATACAATATACAGACCATTTTGAAGTAAGCAAACAACTTGCATGTTTTGGGAGGAAACCCACACAGATATACTGAAAACATACAAACTCCAGACAGACAGTGAGCAGAAGTTAGGACAGAACCTCAAAATCTGAAAGTGTGAGACAGAGGGCTTATAAACACTATGCCACTCTGCTGCCCTATACTGACTTAATATGCCTTTGGAATTCAAACAGTTCACATCTGTGGATAGTTAAGGCTTTTAATCCATCACAAGATTTATAGTGAGCAACACACAAGAATATTAACATTCTTCAACCAATTATATTTATTTAAAGAGGTATGAAATACTGTATTTATTTCTAAGATGCTGTGCATAATTCTGTCAGGTTAACAAAGTGAAAAGAGGAACTGTTCCTTTGTGGAATATCTGTGCAGCTGGCTTGTCATTGCACATTTCATTTAAAACTCAAAGGCCACATCTGCTCTAATGTCTTATGTTCTATAATTAAAATAACTTTTTGTTGTATAGCTTCAGTCTTTCTAATTGTAATCATAACTTTCATGCTGGCCTTTCTACACTAAGTGAAGTTGTTCATTTTCTCTCTATTATAAGCACTCACACATCTTATCCTTCAAAATGTACTTAGATCTGTGCCTCCAGACATTTATGTTACCCATATGATCCCCAAACCAATGGGTCTGCTACTTGCAACTAGTCAACTCATTCATTCCTCTAATAAGACTGACAGCCAGGCTCAATCCCAGACCTATATGGAGCCTGACAAACCATTTATTCCTGGTCTGGGACAGAGCTTGATTGACCCATTTATTCCCTAGAGGGGAGAAATGGGTATTAGGGAGTAGTCCATTGTGAGAGTAATGTGGGCTTCCCCCCATCCCTTAGGCAGCTGGGTTGCTGCAGAATGCTGCAACCATGTGAAGGGTGTCTGGATGTTTACACACAGGAACATGTCTCCCTGCCTATTTACAGCATGGCTTCTCTCACCAATACCTGTCACCTACAATACCTCTATAGTGCTTTAGGGGTCAGTGCTGTAGCAGCCAAACCACTTCCATCCTCCCAGACGAGTGGGCTTATAACAGCCACTCACTTCCATCTTTCTTTCTGTGGTCTTTCCTGTGGTCAGACCCATTAAATGAACCAAAGTAATCTGGGTCATAGGGTTTATCACTGAATGTTACAAGGATGCAGTCTAAACTTCCATGCTTATATCTCCTCACACTGGTCTTTGGAGTACTGCATAAATGATAACATTAAACAATAGCTGCCATAACTGTTATCATTCCAGAACCTCTTTCTATACATACTCATAGAAAACACAAAAAGAAAAACCTGCATGACTCATGAGCTTGCCCCTTGTCCTATCTAATGCACAGACTGCTGTAACCCCTTCATCTATTAGTGTCACCAATCACTGTCTTGTTTTAATACAGAATAAGCATCTACCTTCATAACCCAACAAATATATCACGTCAAAAGCAAGTCTCTGTGATAGCTGTATCTGTAGGGTATGAATTCACTTCTTTGGGAGATTTTTTGATATTTTGGCCTAAATGAGAGAATAAGCTCTGTATGGACAGGTATTTTGAAAAAAAGAAAAGCCAAAACATAATAAAAACATTTTTGTTTCTGCCCTAGCAGTTTTTTCTGGAAGTTGTCTTAACATTGTGTGTATAACTATATATATACAATACATTTGTGAAGTTATTAACTTCTATAAGTCAGGCAAAAACAAAGGCTGGTTGAGAGTTTTATACTGATGACTATAATGTGAGATGGCAATAATATATTTCTCTTTGGACTTCAAAGTCTATTTCTCTTAATTTAAATTTTCTTGTTACTTTTAACTGTTAGAAGTAATGTTTCCTTTGAAATATATATAGCATGTTTCCCAACATGACATGCAGGCTCAAAGAGGCTGATACCAGTTCATTTTTTTTTCTATTTAAACAAGTTTCAGTTCCTGTCAAGGTGAGATTTTTGAAAAGGAAGTTTCATACTGAGTATCTCCTCTTTCATTAATATCTTTAAAATTTCCATATATGAAACACTTTTGTTTTCTTCAAGCAAATGAAGGACAGAAATTACAGTAACAAGTCCCTTTGCAGAAAAGTACTGAATCAATAGTGCTCCATTTTCTGGGCAACCTGAACAACAATACGTAACACACAGAACAATGATCCTTATACCACAAACACTGAACCTCCACATGGTGTCAGTATTACAGTAAAATGGACTGCCCACCCCCAAATATATGAACTGGTACTGGCTATTATCACTGCTTTCATCATGCAGCTCATTCAGTAGAAGAGTCATTAATCAATTCCAAGTCTTTTAGGTCAAAATCAGAGCTTTATCCCTTTGTGCCATGGAGCTGGACATCAAGTTGCATTAGGGTCTATATTACAGTGTCGAACTCACAGGAGTCTGAATGTTGCAATATCGAACTGTAAAGTTCAAAATCCAGTAATAACAAAAACACAGAACAGAGATTTTTTCCCCAGGGAAAAAAGTCACTGTTCCGTGATAAAAAAAAAATTACACCTTAAACTTAAACTAAAGTGGGGGGCTTCAACCCCCACACACCCCCCCTACTTAAATATACCAACTCCAATATCGCACCACAGTGGCGGAAATAGCAAAGCCCCAAGAACGGCCCACCAATTTTTTTCCCCGGGAAAAAATTGGTAAGCCATGGCTTCTCCATTTTTGTATTTCGAAGTTTGGGTTCGATATTACAACATTCAAACTCCTGTGAGTTTGATGTTGTAATATAGACCCATTGCATTATTACAAATACATATTCTTCAGCTATGACATTAATAGTAGATATTATAAAGTATAATCAAGAGAAATTATAAGGGTACTATGATTGTGCAGCAATTAGCATTTCTTTGATTCTGGCCCTAGCTGGTTGCTTCTGTGTAGAGTTTGCATGTCCTCCATCTGTACATGTAGGTCTTCACTAGGCTCTCCAGTTTCTTTCCATATCCCAAAGATACTATGATGAGTGAACAGTTAATCCTCTAAATTGTCCTTTGGTGTATGTGTGTGTATGGGGGTTGGTATATACATGCATATTGTAATGAACTCATATTTCATCTATGACTGATTCTTAGCCTTGTACCAGTGTTTGCTGGAATAGGCTTCAGGTCCCCCATGACCTAGAAAGATACTTGTGATGAGAAAATAAATGAGTGGGAAAAAGGTAAAAGAGAAAAAAAGTTCATCTTGTTAAATATTCCCACATATTTAATAATTAGTTGCAATATCAGTGGCACAACATGTAGCATACTCATCTTAGGTGCTGGAAGACCAGAAGGCTGTCAGTTCTATTCCCAGTCCATGTAACTGGATTGCTGACACTGCAGTGCAGCATGAGTGGTGTACTGCTCTCCTGACTATGTCATCCTTTGGATGAGACATGATATTGAGGTGTCATTTGCTTGATCTGGTGGTAGCTCAGATAGCATAACTTCTTCAGGCACCTATCAAAAACAGTAGGGATCCTTTATGGTACACAGTATTTACAATTTTTACAAAATTTATGCTATCAACAATATGTATACTCTTACAGAATTAATCAGAAAACAAACCGTGAAAAAAGAAACACAATAAATTACTCAATAATTATTTTCCCCTTCACTCTTGTTGCCATAACCAAAACTGCCCCCCTTCAATATTTCCACCAGGCTCAATTTTTTTATTAAAAAAAGTCTCTTTTGCTCTGGCATGCCAAGTATTTCATACAATACCAAATAATAATTTATTCATCTTATCAAACATTTTCTTACCTTTATTCTCCCAATACATACCCATATAAAATCACATTCACATCTACATCCTACACCTTAATAATATATCCCAAAAGAAAATTACTCAAAAAACTTTTTTCCATATTTTCTTCAACCTTTCATATCTCAAAAAGCATACACTGTAGTTTCAAAATCTTTACAAAATAAAACACAACGTTTGTGACATAATTTTATATGACATATTACTGTTAACAGGTAACCTCTTTATAATCAATCTCCATAAAATTCTTGACACTCAAATATCTTGCTAAATCTATTTTTCTTTTTTTCACAACTTTAATAACATCCTCAGTTAACTGTGCTCAAGGATTCATCCCAACACATCTCCTAATTATATAATTGTACCAAACTTTCCTTTACGTTTTCATAATTTTAATTTCCAACTCCACATCCTTATCTTATTCAGATATTCCATAATGTCGTCACCTCCAAACTCCTTTTCCACTTCACTTTCCCTTCCCTTATTCACTTTGCATAGCTTCAGAAATCAATGCATCAGTACCCTTACTTTTACTAATTTTTCCAAATAATATCTTATATAAACTCATAGATGCTGCATTCACAATTGGATTGATTAAACCTATCCTGCCTTCATCACATCCTATGTACAACATCCCTCTGTTTACAGGATTCAACCAAGAGCCCCCAAAATTAAAGAGTGTTTGCATCAATTCTTTTTTTTTACACTAGGATTCATATAAACCTTTGTCAAATAGCCAGTCTTCCCTAAAATAAATAAAGTGATCATGTAAACCATTTTCTTATAGGACATCTTAAAGCTTTTCCAGTTTTAACCTCGTATGCCATCCCAGTCTTATTTCCCCAAATCATAACTGCAACAAACTTAATTAATTTATAACAAACTTAATACCATATATATTTCCTTCTCAGCATATCCTACAACTCTTCTCTTTACTCATGTCTAACCCTACTTTCCCCAGACACTTAATAACATATCTAATCATTTTCCCATCCATCTTTCTTCCTTAGCTATCACAAATATATCAACTGCATATGAAACAAAATTAGGAATATACACTGTATCATTTACAAAATATCTACCTTATGCCATAATTCCCCCAGTTTTAACCCCACTGCATTCATAAGCAGGGAAAATAGATTTCTGCTCATAGGACAACCTTTCTTCACAAACCATCTCATAAATGCATCAGAACTTAACTATCTATTCACCAAAATCTTAGCCATAATATTATTAAAACAAACTGCAACATTTTCAAAATAATCTTTTTCAAACCATATTCTTTGATAATATTCCACAAACTCTATGATCTCTACGATCAAATGTTTTTCTAACATCCCCTATGAACAATCATACATCTGTACCCCTACATAAAATATCATTGACCATTTAGCTCACCAGAATTAATAAACCTTGACTAATATCATCCATCTTTAACTCCAAAAATGCCATCCCCAAACTTTCATCAACAAATCATTAAACCTAAACTGTAGAATTTTCATAAAACCTTATAATCCATGATATTTAAAGTTATAGGTCTCCATTTTAACCTCTGTCTTTTCCTTTTTCTTTTTCCATATAAATGTAATAACCCCCTCATACATCTCATCCTTGACTACACCTTCCTGTAACCACTCATTAAACACATTTAATAACACCACTTTTTGCCCCACTTTTAACTTACTATATATCTCATAACCAGTATCATCCAAACCAGATACAGAAGCCACATTAACTTTATCCAGTACCATATTCAATTCATCCAAAGGCACTTTTCTCAACAAAGTTTCAATAGTTTCATCTGAAAAGCTTTTAACACACAATCTCACTACTCTTTCCTCTCTCATATATGTTCCTAACATACTACTCCACATTATACATTCTGCCCTTCTGCTTTACATAAGAATAATTTCTTCATTATTTTATTTCCTTTATAATATTCACATTATTCTTGACTACCTTTGCCAAAAAAGAGAATTGTCTTCTCTATTTTTACCTTTCCAATAATGCCTCTGCTTACATAATAACCTTTCAATTTTCTTTTTGTTTTCAGCAAACATTTCCTTTTATTTCTTAAAAATACTCATCAGAAGTATTGTCTAGGTAACTTTACATTTTATTATACATATCCTTATAAACAGCATTATCTTTGTTTCTTTTTCCACAATTCCCATTTTTTAAAAAAGTGCATATTTTTCTTTAGATGCAATCTGCCATTCAGACCACCATCTCCCTTTCTAACATGATTTGATAATGAAACTTCGACATTAAAGTCTTAATTCCTTTGTCCTCAACCATTAAATCCATATTTTACCACATTCAATCCAAATAGCTCTATGATCAGAAAAAAAAAATTAACATAACTTTACCCTTTACCTAAATCACAGACTCTGATAATAAAATGATCAGTTTCAGTAGACTGATCTCTTCTTTTATATGTCCACTCATTATTAAACAGTACTTTTAACCTTCTATATCTTATAACGTCTTTTAATTTTTTTACACCTTCCCCTTCTCTTTTCTTAAACTTTCTTAACCCACAGGTAAACTCCCCACAACAATTATTTTCATATTTTCTATCATATAAAGTCTCAACATATCAAACAACCGCCTCTTTCTTTCTTTATATTTAAAACATAAATCCCCATCAGCCTAATTATATCCTTGCCCCTTCTTACATTCACAAAGGTAGCTTTCCTTATCAGAGTAAAATTTAATGTTTTAATCTATTCTCCAGACAAAAACACAACCCCTGAATATCTCTCCATGCCAAAATTCCATATAAATTTTCTATCCCACAATGCTGCAACATGTACTCTATCAACTTCTGAAATAAATCTTGTGTCTTGTAAACAAATTGTTCCAAACTCATATTTTTTACACTATTCTAAAATAAAAATTCTTCTACCTTTATTAATATACTATTAACATTCATGGAAACAAACCTAACATTATTATTTACCTTTCTTTTTAATTTTTGGTGACAGATTTTTCATCTTTCTCTTCCAGACTCTTATCCTAGCCCATACTGAATTTCTTTTTCTAACTTCCTTTACATTTTTTCTCTCCAAAATCAGATCTATCACTGTCAATTTCCTCTTCTACATTGTCAAATTCATCAGTAATATTACATGCCTCCTCCTGAGTTATTTCACCCCAATAATATTTTCTCTATCATCACTTATTACATTTTATTCACTTCTCCTTCTGCTTCGTAAAAGTCAGTAGCATTCTCCTCATAAGTGTTATATTCTTTGCCCTTGTCACATTCAAACCAAAAATGCCCCTCCAGCTTTCAAATTCTACATTTTTTACATTTATTCATCATATGTCCTTTTTTTCTCCACACAGAATACTTCTGAATTTTACTCATTAATTAAAAAAATTATTAAAGTCACCAAAAAAACAGGCTTTTGGCTGGCCAATATATCTAACTGTTCCCCTGTTGCCAGCCACATGAGTAATACTGGGTAGCCATATTTTTCCCATTTTAAAATAATCTCCGATTTCCTCCCCTATTGTCTTTAACATTAGCAATACTGGATACCGAATGACAAGTTGATTAAAAAAAACTATCAACTTGTACAATTCAATTTCATCAGTCCTAAATGGCACAAAACGCTTCTTTTTATCCTTTTCATTCACTGGAAATAGTCATTTTTTTGCTTCACAAAAAATGTGTCCATTAATGCCTCAGTCTCAAATGTTATATCACAGAAATTTTCCTTTCCTGGATGAATCAGCTATCTGATGCCCTTAGCAGTAAACTCTAAAGGCAAAATTACATTGCCCCAAATAAAATATCCATCAATAGATTCATCCTTATTTCTTATCCTTATTGTGAATTGTCTTTTCTTTTTAACAATATTTACAGTGCCTGTTGATTTCCTGACAGCTTCAGGATATGCTTTTTTTCAATACCTTCTCTGCAGTTATATCCAGTCTGTTTACCCCACAAATGCTTTCTTTCACAATCTGCTCCTTCTCATTACTAGACATCTTCTCCATAACTTTCAATCAGAACAGTTCCGATTCTTCTTCTGAACCACCTTTCTCAATTAGTTTAACAAGTTTCACATCAGGAAACTCTCCAGATGAAATTTCAGTCACTACAATTCTTTCATTAGAACTAGTTTTGAAGTCAGCTAAATTCTGACTATTTGTACAGTTCAAAATATGCTCCCGTTCCTTCTATCCAACTGACAGACTAGCATTCCACTATTCATGATCACCTCCAAAACGATAACCACTTCTTTTTTCCTCCTCTGTCATCATGGAAACTGCTTTCCTTGGCTACCTCTGTGCTAGGAATGAAAGTAATAAGTGCAAAATTAGGTCATTAACCTAGTGGGACTAAGCTGATTAACCCGATCAACAAAGGATGCAATTAAAAAAAAGATAGATAGATAGATAGATGATAGATAGATAGATAGATAGATAGATAGATAGATAGATAGATAGATAGATAGATAAAACCAGAGGGAAGCTGGTACTTCTTGAGTATTGAAGGGCTGATCCTCCTTAAATCAAGCAAAAAGAACCACAAAAACTGGAAGTGCTCACCTATTTTTGTTTTTTTATTTTTCAATAAAGTATTGATTTCTAAACAAATTATAAGTACTCAATTGCTTTGAAGTCTCAGTTGAGACTGGCTACAATTTGTGGTTCTTTTTGATTGGTTTTAAGCAGGGCAACTGAATGAGAATCTTAAAATTCATCCATTGTTTGGCACCTATGTCTCTAATGGAAACAGGCAGCCTGTAAATGGCTCTTCTCCCAGACAAATGCTTGTAAGTGTTTAATCTCTCAAGCAATTATATTCATGAAACTGATACATTATATGTTTTAGAAAAATAGTGTTTGCTGTCAGAGTTCTCAGAGTCAGAGGCTACATTCACATCAAAATAAAAACATCATCAAAATTACACTTTTGGTGGGATATCAGTCACTCTTACTGAATCTGATACTGAAATGCACATTTTTATATGTTTACTACTGTATGATGCTGTTTCTTCTGTACTGTTTTGAAGTCCAGGTATATATTGATGTTATATGTGGATGTTAACATGCTGTTTTTCTGGGGGAAAAATATCAAAAAGTCTCAGTAGTTTGAATCCAGAACTTCAGTCCAGTAATTTTATAGTCCATCTTAATGACTGCTTATATAGATACAGTTCTAGATACAGAAAGTAATTTCACATTAAAAGGAAAATTTTGCCCTCTTCAGCTGCTAAAAAAATGATTCTGACTTTGAGTTGACAAAATCAAGCCATCACATTCCTGTGAAGTTCTAAAGGAAAAGCAGTACTGCATATTTTTGGGAGAAATTATTAAAGTATTAGTAAACCCCTGACACATATTTGCTGATTAAATACATATTCATGAAATTGGTTATTTCTATTATATTTATTACAGTTTAAAAATGTCTTTGTTAAATACAAACTGCAAAATATGCCAAAGCTGATTTTGCAAAGCAAGCAAATCTCACTTTAGCCAGCTCAAAGCATATTACGGGTCTATATTATAAGCTCGAAGAGTCTTTTCTTCGAACACGTAAAGGTCAACACATAAAGTGAAAGCTGTAAACCATGAATGGCCCCTTCCGTATATCTTTCCTAGGGAAAATATTAATTTGCTTGGCTGTAAACAGAAAAACAAACTTTAAAACCCTAATCAAGTGGGGGCCTTGCCCCCACTCCCTCAGTGTGGGGGACTGTGCCCCCCACACCCACATAACTAAATATACCAACTCCGAGATTACTCTACATTGGAGAAAAGGGCAATTCCCAATAACAGCCAAGCTAATTTTTTCACAGGGAAAAAATTCGCAGAAGTGGCCATTCATGGTTACCAGCTTTCGCTATTTACGTGTTTAAGTGTTAAAAGAAAAGACTCTTTGAGCTTATAATTTATTTATTTTATTTATTTATTTATTTATCATTTGTTGACCGGGAAAGTCCGACTAGGTTCCACAGAGCCTGTTTTCAGCGGAGGCCCGGGGAGAAATGCTCCAGATATAGACCCGCATATTACAAGCTTGATATGATAAACATATGATGTCAATCAAAGGAATGTACATTCAAATATTTTTCCATATAAATTAATACTGATGTAAAAACATGCAAATAATCTTCATAGAAAAACCAATTCTGGCAATACAATTAATGTGCATTGCTTAAAAAACTGCTTATGATCTGCTGCATTGATCTGATTGAGGTTTCCAGCCTCAATCAGATCAACATAGCCCACCATAGAATTGATCTTTTTTTGGAAGAATACTTACTGGATGAAAGAATTGACGAAGACCTATACAAGTTTTTGAAAGTTGACTTTCCTGAATTAGCCACAATATTTGGAATTCCAAAGGTCCATAAAGACGTGTTTAATCCGCCCTTTAGGCCTATTATTGCCGGTAGTCACAGCAAAACCTTCCAATTTGGAAGAGTTGTTGACTGTTGGCTCAAACATGTAGTGGAAGGGTCAAAACATATAATTAAAGATTCCTGGGAATTTCTGGGTATTTTTTCAAAGGACCTGTGGAGTTCTGATATGATCTTCGTAACAATTGACATCAAAGACCTTTTTTCCTGTATTCCCAAGGAAGACGGGTTACGTAGATTTACAACCTGTTTGAGAAAACACAGTGGATTCAGTTGGGAAAAGATTCAGCTTACAACTGAATTTATTGAAATTATTCTTGAGAACAACTATATTTATTATGAGGGCGAGTACTACCGGCAAATTTCGGGTGTGGCTATGGGAGCATCTTGTGCCCCTATTTATGCCAATCTTGTGCTCTTGGACTGGGAAGAAGAGTTTGTCTTAGATACTGATTGGATGAAATACATCACTTGTTACATCCGTTATTTGGACGACATATTTATATTGTGGAAGGGGGATACCACTGATCTTTCTAAGTTTATTGAATACATCAACCAGACCACAACATATTTAGAATTTGTACACCAATACAATAGGGTTGGTATTAATTATCTTGATGTTTTTTTATATAGTGACGGTACATCATTCCAATCTAAGATTTATAGAAAAGACACATTCAGTAATGGGTATCTCGATTTCAGCAGCAACCATCCTTATTTCCAGAAACGCAGTATAATTAAGGGGCAGTGTATCCGAGCTGCAAGAATGACATCAGGAAAAAAGGAAATGGAGTGTGAATTGGACTTCATTGGGAAGATGTTTAAGGAAAAAGGGTACCCTATACATTTGATAAAGGATGTGACCCAGTATGTAGCACAAGAATGGGGGAAGAAGTATCCACCACTTTTAGGGATAGGATTAAGCCCGGTTGGTCATAACAACATGTCCAAAGATTATGAGAATTCGAATGATAAGACAGATAAAAACACTAGGGAAGGTCATTTCTCTAAGTCATGTATTCTGAAGTATGGCAAACACGCTGGCAGAGTTAAAGATATTATTACTACAAATTGGAACATCATCACCAGTGACGAATGTATCAAAGAATACATTAGCCACAAACCCACATTTGTGTACAAAACGGGGTTTAACATCAAGAAGTTAATTGAGCTGAAGTCCAATAGGCAATTTTTTCACACCAAAAAGAGGTATAGGGGGACTAAGAAATGTGGGCACTGTTCCCAATGTTCTTTTATTTTTGAGGAAGAGTGTATTACCCTGGCAAATGTGAATAAGAACAAAATTTGGTTTGCTAATGGGAATTGTCAGTCTAAACACTTGGTATATTTAGCAATGTGTTGTTCCTGTCCCTGTTTTTATGTCGGGAAAACCGACAGGTTTTTTAAAAACAGAATATATGATCACCTATATTGTATGAGGAAAAATGATGAAAACAATGCCTTATTCCGACACACTGTTAATAGTAGCAACTGTGAGAAATTTAAGTTCGCTATTTTGGAAATTGTGAAGGTGAACCCTAGAGGAGGGGATATAAAGAGAATCGTGGGTGAGAAGGAAATCAAATGGCAACTTAAATTAAATGCTGCTTGTTTTCCAGGGCTCAATGAGATGATTCCCACTAAGCCACTCATAAGAAATTATTAACAAAAGTTAAATTTCTTCAAAATATATACAGCATGTTATGGATTTCATACAACTTATTTTTTAGTGGTCGATTTATGTAGTAACTGTTTGTAAGCAGTTTTTTAAGCAATGCACATTAATTGTATTGCCAGAATTGGTTTTTCTATGAAGATTATTTGCATGTTTTTACATCAGTATTAATTTATATGGAAAAATATTTGAATGTACATCACTTTACAGGTTGGTTATGAAATGCAATTGTGTATAGTTATTTTAATGATTGAGATTGACTAGATTGTGTGTTCTTATTATTATTTGGTAATACACAGGAATTTTATTTTATTTTTTATGTAGTTTCTATTGTTGATCTCCTGGTTGAATGCAGTGCAGTACTGTTGAACCTCGGTCCAACAGTATAATTCCTATTTTAGATAATTAAAGTACTGTTGCTTTAAAAGGGAAGGGAGCATTATTATTAATTGCTTAGTTTTGGCGTTTTTTTTATTATTTAAACAGGTGTTGAAGTTTTTTTAAATTTGTTCTGATGAAGTGTATTTGTATACATGAAAGCGCTCAACTACAACTACTTTGACCGGAGGTTTATTTTTCAGAATAAACTGATTTTGGCATTAATCTATTGTGTGGATCGTGGTTTACATCTGTGGGATTGTTTGTAGTTGGTACGAGTTGTTGTTGTACCCACAGATACATTTTGGCTACAATCAAAGGAATGGCAATTCTATGAGTCTCAATATAGTTTAGGGAAAACATTCAGCATTATGAAGCTATTTCAATGGAATGTAACAAAAGTTGGTATCTTCAGCTTCTTTTAATAGTTTCCTGCATTACATTTCCTACTTACACATAACAGAATCCTTCTTGATGAACTAAATGGTACAACAGTATGTAATACTTCCAAACATATATTTTTGGAAGTAACTGCAACATGTTCCTTATCTTATAGGACAGAATAGATTGACAGACTATTGATAGATAGGACAGATAGATTGATAGATTGATAGACTCACACCAATTAGGAAAATAAGAGCCAAGGCAAACTATGCACTCTGGCTAACTAGGGAAACTAGAGCCCTTCTAAAGTCAAGGGATAAAGCTTGGAGAATTTGGAAGAAATACAAAATTAGCCTAGCCAAACAAAGTTACCTACAACTTAGAAATCAGGCCAAGAGACAAACTAAACTCGATAGACAAAATTACTTCCTCAATATCCAAAACAAACATTCTAAACATCCCCAAAGTTTTGGCATGCCATTAACTCTCTCCTAAAACAAGGCAAAACTACCACTCCCACTCCTAACTCCACGAATGAAAACAAGGACATTGCTTCCCAATTCAATCACCATTTCACAGAATCCATCTTGACACTATCCTCCCAACTATCCAAAAACAGCACTATATATAATCCAACCAAATGCCCTGACAACATCCCATCCTTTATGCTCCACCCGTTTACACCTCAACAATTAAAAAACACCTCCTAAAACTGAGACCTACCACCCTTACTACTGACAATCTACCAGCCAGCTTCCTAAAAATAGCTGCTGAATCCTTATCCAACCCTATTTCTATTCTTATCAATCGCTCCATACAAGAAGCATATGTCCCACAGCTATGTATGGTTGTTGTTGTGTCTTTTGGCTTTTCCCGGTTAGGAGTTGCCACAGTAGAACTCCGGTCTGCTAATGATTGGCAGTAGATTTTTATGTGCCGAGTTGCCGGCCCTGACGCACAACCTTCAACAAAGGTACGCTCATTCATGCATGTCTCCACACAGAAGACGCTCTAGCTGAGAATCGAACAGGACAACGTCTTACTGTGAGGTGACAATGCTACCGCAGCACCACCACCGCAGTATTATCATACATTATTCCACTACATAAAGGCAGAAACACTTAAAATTATCACACATTGCCATTCTATCCCCCTTCTCTAAAATACTATAGAAATGTATACATTCTCAGGTAACACAATTCCTAAACTCACACCATCTCTTCTTCCCCACACAGCATGCTTCCGACAAGACCATAGCACAACCACTGCTCTGCTCTGTTTCACCAATCTGATCAACCAACATAGAAATAATAATAGCTTTGTATCTGCAATATTTCTACACCTCTCCAAAGCATTTGACATGGTTCCACATTCCTTACTACTAGACACCCTGACATCCCTATCTTTTGCCCCCTCTGCTATAGCCTGGTTTAAAAGTTATCTGTCAAATAAGCAACAATCTGTCCAATGGCAAAGTGTACTATCCCCCTTACTCCCAACTACCATAGGTTTACCACAACGCTCCATATTAGGCCCACTAATGTTCTCAATATTTACCAATAATCTCCATACCACCACACAGCATGCTTCACTTATACAATACGCTGACGATTCAACTCTTATCTGTTCAGCTCCTTCACTTCCCAGCCTACAACAACTCACCCAATAATTCTTTAGCTCTGTGGAAAGTTGGATCACTCAGATCCAACTTATCCTAAACCCTAATAAAACCAAATTACTACTTTTCATTCCCAATAAAACAATTTCCACGCCTCTATCCTTCACTATCTCCTCCAAAAAGGGCACTATTATCTGTCTCTCTGAACATACCAAACTCCTAGGCATTGAAATTGATAAAATCTACACTTTGACGTCCACATTTCACAAACTATCAAAAAAGCCCATAAAATTGGGAACACTATACAGGCACAGGAAATCCCTCTCAAAACAAGCATGGATTACTTTAGCCCAAACTCACCTCTTGTCTACCCTAATGTATGCTTCACCAGTTCTTACCCAGCTTAGAAAACCTTGCCAGACTCTAATCATGTTATAATAAAATCACCAAGTTTGAAAACAACTCCACCTTTAGAACCCACCATTGCCTGGCTCTAGGGGAACTGTAATGGCTGGAACTTCCCCAGCTACTAACCTATCACCAATTAGTTATTGCCTACAATGTGGTACTACATCCATAAAAAAAACCTGCACTAGGCCAATGTCTGACCACTGTAATACAAATCGTCCTCTCCGGTTTTCTGACAAACCTCTCCTCTGTATCTCTACGGCTAACAATACTGCAGGAAAAGCACTGTTCTTCCACTCCTGGAATAATCTCCCTCCTGCTCTGATTTCTGCCCCTACCTCTTCTCATTTTAAAAACTCACTTAGAACACACTTAAAGAATAAGTGGCTATGCCCATGTATTACATAAGTCCTCAAGTTATTCCACTTATATACCGCACTTCCTAATATACCTACTGTAATATATATTACAGTCTAGGTCTTCTCCTACTGCTGATTGAATTTGTATACTTATTCTGTTATTAACCATGTATAACTATTTTTTCCTGTATATATAGGTCTTGTTATGTCTTCTGCTGTATACTGTATTTTAACATATTGTTTGAAAATTCTCTCTATGCTGTATTTTAACATATTGTGTAAAATTTTACTTACTGTGGAGCTTTTCTCCCCGGGCCTCCACTGAAAATGGACCTGTATCCAGTTGGACCATCTTGGTTAACAAGTGTAAAACAAATAAATAAAATGAATGCTGCATTAACAAAATCATACTACATGAGGTGAATGGTGCACTGCTGGCTACATTGCAGGTGCAGTGATAATCCCAGATCCCGTTTCTGATCTGCTCCCATTAGTTCCACACTTACAAGTGATACTTTACTCCGGACATGCTGTGTTCCAAGACTAGTGCATTACATTTGTCTACACTGACCATCAGAATCCACCTTTCTCTCCACTGTGCCAACTCCTCTAAATCAGTCCATATTCCCTTCTCACCATCCTCTCTCCTGCGTCTGTCCTAATGCTGTCAGTAAAGAGATTATTTCCTATCTCTCTTCCTCAGATATGTTGTAAACAAGCATGCATAGAATAATTGGATACAGAAGTGTCCCCTGTGGTACTGGTATAATCTTCTAATTCCATTTTTTATTGCTGAGATATATCTTCTCTCCATAATTCCCTGCGTTCTACTTTACAACTATGCAGCAATTCACTTTCTCAGTCTTGACTCATCTCCCCACCAAACATCTCTATTGTTTTCCCAACGTACACTTCTGCAGGACTAAGTTAAAAGTCATAGTGAAATCCAGGTGGACCATGTTTGTTGCTATTCCACTGTTAAATTATTCTTCAATGCAGTGATAATGCTGGATCATGTTTTTCAGAAACTCTTTCTGACCAAGAACTCAGACAGGTTGTTGTCTTTGTGAGTCTTACCCTGCAAGAAATCAACCAGAGTTTTCCTCAGGATGGTCTACATGACTTTCTCTGCTACTGGCAGTAAACTAACAAGCTTGTAGTTCCAAAGTTATCATACCTATGTTTTTTAGCAACCAGGGTCCTTTATATTGGCAGTGATCAATTACTTAAAGATCTCCATGAAGGAAACAGCACAGTAACCACATTTCTGAGGACACTTGGGGGATACTCCCCATGGTTTATTCATCCTAAGGGCAGCCAGCTCTTTATCTACCCACTTTTTTCCTAAGTACCACTTTTTTTACTCTGCTTACCTCCTATCCAGCATGACTTCCTCTTCTGGCTTTCCTTCATGCAAGCTAAAGTGAAACAATTATTTAATACCCTTATTTCTTCCCAGTCTTCCATGAGCTCCTCCCACTTTTACTATCCTGATCAGGTCTGTCACTCTTTCTTGCAATCTTCCTCTTACCTAAAAATACGTTGCTCTCCTTCTTGAACCTTTCTACTAATTTCTGTTCAACTGGCTCCTTTGGTGTTCTCACTTAAGTGTTTCCTTGTATTGTGCTTCTTCTACTTTTCCATCCCCTCCATTCCACTTTGTGTATGTTCAACCTTTTGCCCTAATCTCCAGCTTCACATTTCTATGTAACCATATTGGCTTGTTTTATTTGTTGCTCTTTGTTTCTTCTTCCTCAGACTTTATCCACAGCACTCAATATTCCATCCCTAACACACTTATTTGTTTACTCCTTCAGTCAAATAAGTCCAGCTCAGTATAATTCACTCCCCTAAAGTCTCACACATCATCTTTTTCTTTGATTGTTTATTCATTCCCCACTGTAAGTCACACAGTAGCATGATGATTTATGCATAATGGTGTCTTCACCTAAATATCATTAATTCACTCCACCTTGGTTGCAACCACTTTCAGAATTTTATAGTCCTGTGCCAGTTGTCTAAACCCTTTTGGTCAAGACCTCAAAATTGCCATTCTCTTTCTTCCATCAGAATCTGATCATAAGTGAGCCTAACCCTCTTCCTTCTGCAGCATTTCTTTATTCTCTGCCAGATATTTATTCTCCACCTTTGACATGTCAGCTTCTGCTATCAACAGAGTCCTTCTTGGATATGACCCTGCCTATTCCATTGACACATTCTCAGACCCTGAATTTAATACTATCTTGATGCGATTCATTATTAGCGTTTAACTCTCCCTTCTCTGTCATTACTGGGCAAAGTATACCCAAGCACCTCCATGTTCCACCCTGTTTCATTATTGTCTCCTGATTCTGTGAACAATCCCCTCTTGCATCACCGTTTCTTACAACTCCTCCAGTTTCCTACCCAGATTCATTGCATTGCATAGTAATACTAGCCAGTTATGTTTCAAACCACCTTTCTTTATTCCCCTCCTGTGCTGTGTGTACATTTAGAGCTGTGGTCTACTGCTTGAGTACATGCCCACATCTTCTGCTTTTGTATAACCCCTTGTGGTCCTGCCATGATAAAAGACTTGAGTAACTGTCTAGCAAATTTTATTAAGCTCTGTGTACCACAAAAGCATTTACTGAAAATAGGACCCTGAAAAAAAAACAGGCTAGAGAGAGATCCAACCATCTCTCCCTAGGACTGCTACGTACACTGGAAAACACTATAGGGGAGATTGAGTTGATGGGTAAATGGATATAATGTAGAGCTGTACCTCCAGTCGCAAATGCTAACATAATTTGTGGTTTCCTGACTGTTTCCTCATTGTAGGTACAGGAACTCACCTGACAGTCTTAGTGAATTGTTTTCATTCAGTACTAGTAGATCTTAGGCCATTTAAAAAGTCAGCTCACCTTGCAATATGCTATCATTGAAGGTGCTATGTGAAAGCTGACAGGTCAGAGGTCACAGATATGTGTTGCCGAAAGAAGAAATACACTGTTCTGTATAATTTACTATTTTCTGTTCTCTCTCTCTTTCAGTTCTATTTTTCAATTCGTCTTCTTCTTCTTACCCTTAGTGCCTTCAACTATATACTTAATGTTTTCTTGTACTGCAGTCTGAAGCGTATGATGTGCTGCTATACCTAGTGATTAGATGAATAAATTAATTAAACTGATGAAAATATGTTACCAGCATGTTATGCCTGTATAGCTATATCTTCTTACTTGCAACTTGGAGCTTTGGGGACTCCACTGAAAATGAGTTTCCTAGTCGGATATTTTACTGTGAAAATAAATAAGTGCATTAGAATTCATTCAGTTAGTGTGGGGGTGTGGTGGGGGGGGGGTAGAATCTGCAAACTAGGTTTGAAGATGTTGAAGTAATTTACTTCATATGTAGCACATTAAATATGCTGAGGTGATTTACTTTGTGCACTAAATTAAATGCATAATTTACTTAATTTGTAGTAAATTATTTATACAGCAATTTAAACAAACTATTTCTGGACTTCTTTTAAACACAATCATTTCAATGTGAAAAGAGAAGTTGCCTAATGTATTTGTTCATAGAGTATATGCCAAGGGTAAAATTGCACTGTTTGTTGTCCAAGTAATGCTAACAGAAAACTGTTGTCCAGATATGCAGATTCCCATAAGGTGAAAAAACATCTACACTTGATGCCATTTTTATCTTCTTCGTTCGGCTGCTCCCGTTAGGGGTCACCACAGCAGATCATCTGTTTCCATTTCTTCCTGTCCTCTGCATCTTGCTCTGTCACACCAACCACCTGCATGTCCTCTCTCACTACATCCATAAACCTTATCTTAGGCCTTCCTCTTTTCCTGTTACCTGGCATCTTCATCCTTAGCATCTTTTTCCCAATATACTCTGCATCTCTCTTCAGCACATGTCCAAACCAACGTAATCTTGCCTCTCTGGCTTTGTCTCCAAACCTTCCAACCTGGGCCGACCCCCTAATATACTTAGTCCTAATCCTGTCCACCCTCGTCACACCCAGTGCAAATCTTAACATCTTCAGCTCTGCCACATCAAGCTCTGACTCCTGCCTTTTTGTCAATGCCACTGTCTCCAACCCATATAACATAGCTGGTCTCACTACCCTATTTGTAGACCTTCCCTTTCACTCTTACTGGTACTCGTCTGTCAAAAATCACTCCTGACACTCTTCTCTACCCACTCCATCCTGTTTGTACTCTCTTCTTCACCTCTCTTCCACACTCACCATTACTCTGAACTGTTGATCCCAAGTATTTAAACTCATCCACCTTCACCACCTCTACTCTCTGCATCCTCACCATTCCTCTATCCTCCCTCTCATTCACACCCATATATATTCTGTTTTAGTCCTGCTGACCTTCATTCCTCTTCTCTCAAGAGCATATCTCCACCTCTCCAGGGTCTCCTCCACCTGTTCCCTACTCTCACTACAAATTACAATGTCATATGCAAACATCATACTCTATGGGGACTCCTGTCTGATCTCGTCTGTCAACCTGTCTATCACCATTGCAAATAAGAAAGGGGTCAGAGCTGATCCTTGATGTAATTCCACCTCCACCTTAAACGCATCTGTCACTCCCACCGCAGACCTCACTGCTGTCACACTACCCTCGTGCATATCCTGCACCACTCTTACATACTTCTCTGACACTCCCGACTTCCTCATACAATACCACAACTCCTCTCTAGGCACCCTGTCATATGCTTTCTAAGTCCACAAAGACACAATGCAACTCCTTCTGACCTTCTCTGTACTTCTCCATCAACACTCTCAGAGCAAACATCGCATCTGTAGTGCTCTTTCCTGGCATGAAACCATACTGCTGATCACTAATCATCACCTCCCTTCTTAACCTAGCTTCCACTACTCTTTCCCATAACTTCATGCTGTGACTGATCAATTTAATCCCTCTGTAGTTACTACAGCTCTGCACATCACCCTTATTCTTAAAAATCAGTACCAAAACACTTTTTCTCCATTCCTCAGGCATCCTCTCACTTTCCAAGATTTCATTAAACAATCTAGTTAAAAACTCCACTGCCATTTCACCTAAACACCTCCATGCTTCCACAGGTATGTCATCTGGACCAACAGCCTATCCATTCTTCATCCTCTTCATAGCTATCCTTACTTCCTCCTTGCTAATCCACTGCTCTTCATGATCCACTGTCCGCACGTCATCCAACCTTCTCTCCCTCTGATTCTCTTCATTCATCAGCCCCTCAAAGTACTCTTTTCTTGATGCCATTTTTATAAAGTTTGCTAATTTTATCTTTGTATAGCCTCAGCAATATTAAAGTTTAAATCATAGAGGGTATAAGGCTAACAAAGTAGTCCCTGTGCTACAGGAAGTTAGAATGATGAGGAATGATAGGGCAAAACCATATTTTTCTGAAACAATAAGTAATGAGTTGAATCAGAATACAACAAATAGTACAAGACAAGTAGTCAATATATCTATTCCATACACAATGATGTAAAAAATGTTAGAGGAGTGTTTCATAAGCATTGGTCACTGTTAATGACAGATGATAAAATAAGGGAAGTGGTAGGTGAATGCCCTAGATTCTGTTTCAAAAATAGGAAAAATCTCAAGCGTATGTTATACTATCCAAGAGAAGTTTTTGAAATGGATAAGGGGACCCAGAGAGGAACTAGAGCCTGTGCACACTGTCATATGTGCCCATTTATAAAGAATAATTCCGAATTTATACATCCAAGTACGGGAGAGAAGTATAGATCAAATATTCTAGTGACATGTGATAGTAGAAATATAGTATATGTAGCAAAATATGACTGCTGTTCATATTTTTATGTTGGCAACACCAACAGGACTTTCAGAGAACATATGAGAACATATCAATAGCATTAGAAATAGAGACTCAGTCAGTGCACATCTAAATATATAGAAAGAAGTGGTCAGTATAATGACTTTAAGGTCATGGTATTAGTGGAAGTAAAAATTGGACAAAGAATGGGAAATATTACAAATTTAACAGAGCAAAGTGAGTTAATGTGGATATTGAAGCTAAGGGCAGAGAAAGACCTTGGTTTAAATGGTAAAGTCTCTATAAAAAGTGCCTTAGAAGTGTGAGATCTACATAAGAATTAATATAAATGCTTAGATATTGTGAGTATAATTTGTGTATATTTTTAAGCTTTATTAGTAGATATTAGTACATGCATGGACTTATGTCACTGTACATAGCCTTATATAGGGTCGTTGCATCTTGATTTTGATCGATCTAGTTAGATCTATCCTTATGTCAAGGTCCAATAAGGATTCATATTACTATATATAAATAAGAGAAACAAGCATATGTGAACCCTAATGCTTTATGATTTATAATTGGACAATGTATATATATATATATATATATATATATATATATATATATATATATATGCATTCGCCTGTGTGTGGGAGCCTATATAATGCCAGTCATGAAATACATGTTGCTGCATTTTATTTTTAATTTTCAATTTTCCATTTTGAATCTAACATAAGTATATAAGTATAGGTCCATCACCTTAGCCATATATGTTTTCTCATATATATGATGCTGTTTTACGTTAACTTTTTTCAGTTTTGTATTGGAATATAATTAACTGTCAATTGTCCACTCTATATTTTGGCTGTTATGAATGTTTAGAGAAAATAATTTACTATTATTTTCAGGGAACTTTAGCTTTGATTCTATTTTTAAAAGGCTATATGAATATATTAATAGTAATGTACGATTCTGAGTGTGATTATCATGGAAATGTTTAGTTACTATTCCATGTGTTCTTGAGTTCATTTGCTTTTTAGAAAAAATTTTATGTGTGAGCCTGTTATTATGTTAAACTGGTAAATTAGATGTTATTGTAATATGTGTGAATGAAAAATAGCGTGAGTGATTTGTATTTGTTTGCTTTGAAAATTGGATCACTCAGATGGGGCCCGTTGGCATAGTAATAGTATACATCTTAAACTTGGAGTCCTGACATCACGTAGTTGCGTATAGACGTATAGTGAAAGGTTGATCGTACTGTAACTAGTAGAGGAATAACCGGGAAAACTCTGCTAATAAATTATTGATGGATTACCAAGTCTAATAAAATCCAAAAGACCTATATGGTGATATATAAACATGTAACCAGTTTTTGCTTTAGATTGATCGTTTTTTATGTAAAAATGTTTTTATACAATGTCTGCCAAATCTACAGTGACTACAAGACTTGGATTTAAAGTATTTAAATGAGGCTTTCGAAAGAATAGCTTAATTTATTTGTTTTGAGTGCAGGATGATGCAATATTAGTGAATGTAAGTTACATTGGAATGAGAGATTAAGCAAGCATAGTGAACTGGATACACTTGCTTACTTTGCTAACTGGTTAACCTAAATGGTTTGTGAATATGGTGACAGCACAAAGCATAAGCTTGACGTGCTTACGCTATATATCTCACGTAAAATGAAAAGAGCGAGTAGTTTTACTGAAATAGATATGAATATCACTGTTTATGATTAGTTCATACGATAACTCTAATGGTAAATACTTAAAAGGTGTAATATGATGATGCTCCAAGTGAGTGTAGTTTTTACCATGAAGTGATCGTATTTTCTTGTGATATTATGTCATTATAACATGTGAAATATTAGAAGTGAGCATGAAGCTTTAGGTTTTTTGAAAGTTTGATGAATGGAGAATATAAACTTACTTAAAATTTTTTATATATTTTTTAAAAGCATACACTGATGAGCTATACAGCGCTGCTAAATTGGATGCACTCACATCATTATGCAGTTATGTAAAAACAAAGTATTCTATTACAATGAAATACTAAAAGTTTATATTTATTTTTATTTATGTTGAGCTGATGAAACTTATACCATATAGGGGAATGTGCAATACGCTGATTAATGTGAGATTATGTAGCATGATTATATGTAAGGAATGATTTTTAGAAGTTTTGAAATGTTTTTTAATTAAATGCCATATAATATATCTTTTAAGTAAACATGTCTTTAAATTATGTAAAGGTTTAATTGAAGATCCCACCCATTGAAGGTGTGTAAAAAAAAGAACAGTGTTGATTTGTTGAACGAGAATTTGAATGTAATGAGTGCTAATAGTTTAATGAGGGTATTTAAAGACTGTTTCTGTCAGTTAGCTGTATGTATATGGTCTGAGGAAGTCACAGTTGGTGGTGAAAGTGCTTACCTATTAATAAAGGAATATTTGCTTGTACCATGTGAAACCTGGAAGCTGTATTTTATGAAAATTGGAGCTATACTTTGTGTTACTGTTGCTATTTTCTTGACTAAAGTTTAAAAAGGTTTTTTACCATTTTTAGCAAATGAATAATATGACTGCAACTGAGAAAAATGTATATGTAAAGTGTGAGTGCAATGAAAAATTACACCTCAATAGTTTTTTAAGGCTAATGGGTTGGTAATCATCTTTCAAGAAAGGAGAGAGAATGTAGTGCTGCTGTGACTAAAATATTTAACAAATCTTCTTCTTTTGGCTTTTTCCTGGTTAGGGGTAGCCACAGCGGATCACTTGTCCACTCATGATTGGCAGTGGAGTTTGTATGGTGTCGAGTTGCCAGCTCAGCGTCCAACCTTCCACAGAAGGCACACACACCCACGCACTCACACCTAGGGCAAAAATTATCTATACATATAGATATATATACTTGAAAGGAAAACTGGCCATTTGCAGCTCTGATCAACTCTCTACTAGTGATAATTTCTGGTACGCTTTCAATGGTCGCTTAAAAGACAATGACCTTCCATTAAAAGGCCATAACTTTCTTAATTTATCACTTATCGATTGTAGAAAATTCTCTTGTAGGAATCCATATTCCATCACTACTGAACTTAATAAACTGAACTTAGATCTGTCTTCATGAAGGTGGTCCTAAATCTACCTTACCCACAATCTGTAACATGCTCAAGAAGCTAAAAGACCTAAATCTACATTACCCACAATCTTTAACACGTTCAGGAAGCTAAAATACCTAAATCTACCTTACCCACAATCTGTAACATGTTCAGGAAGCTAATATACCACAATCTGTAACATGTTCAGGAAGCTAAAATACTTAAATCTACCTTACCCACAATCTGTAACAAGTTCAGAAGCTAAAAGACCTAGATATACCTTACCCACAATCTGTAACACATTCAGGGAGCTAAAATACCTAAATCTACCTTACCCACAATTTGTAACATGTTCAGGAAGCTAAAAGAGAAACATTTTCCATTCTTTCATCTCCGTCAGTTATGGAGACAGCCACATATGATAACAGAACTCTAAACACTCCTTGGGACAATGCACTAGTAACAGAAGACTGCTGATGATATTTTGAGCCTTACCGATGCTTCAACACTTATCAGAATAGTGGCAAAAAGACCACTCAACACACAAAACCATGTTCTTTAGAAAACAATCATATCTTCTTTCCAACTTCAAGGGCTTTGGATGGAAAGTCAGTTATCTAGTTGTTTGTGCTAAACCTCTTCAGTTACTATATATGGTTATTCAAAGCCACCATTGTTGCAAACGCATTTGCCATCCTATTGAAACACGAAGAATTAAACAAACTGACAAATCCAAACACTGGGTAGAGTGAAAGAAGGCACACACTGAGACCAAAAGTATAAAATTAAGCGCTTTTCGTTTATGTTAATTCATAAACTTCCTCAGCCATCCTACCCAGGCAGCTATTATGTTTACTGGTCCAACTGTCATGTTTAGCCCATTTATGTCTCATTTTCAGTTCAGAATTATCTCACAAGCTGAGAGTCTTAACTGCGTCTGTCACCACCTGGCTCTGGAGCTGCTGTTTCATGATTTGAAGATCTATACTCATGTCTTTGCTGACTCACTACTTTGTATGATGCTGTCTCTTTATCATCCCTGCAAACTCCAAAAAAAAAAAATGACTTCAGGTTTACCTTTCCCTAGGAATACTCTTGCTTCACAGGACTATAACATTATGTCTAGTTCTAATCTTTCTTCACTGGCTAAATCTTTGCAATGGTAATTTCATCAGAGATTCTTGACCTGATATATAACCATACTATATTTTGCTTGAACCAGTCTGGCTTTAGACATGAACATTTATCCATAGGATCATAAGATCATAGGATCATAGGGAGGTTACTAGGCTAATGGCCCTGGGGGCCCTTACAAGTCTAGCCAAGAGTTTATTCTCAAAAAAGAAACCTCAATCAGCACCTGTCACCCCTGTCAATGAGGGACACAGCTGGAACCCCTGGGACAAATTTGTGCTTTCCCATCCACTCATCAAGGTTGCTCTTGAAGAGGGTCAGCAAGGTACTCTGACATGTATGGTAAGTCTATTCCAGAGACAGGGCAGCCTCTGGGAGACAAACCTGTCTCTCCAGCAGGTTTTGTTGATATTGCATATTAGATTTAGGCCTTTCAAGTGGGTAATGCACAAGGAGTTAGACGTACAGTTATCAAGCATCTCTAGTAGGACAGGGTCCGATATTGCCTTGTAGACAAGACACAGATCACCTCTGAGCAATCTGTATGATACCGAGTAGAGTGATAGTGATTTGAGCCTGTCATGAGTTATTCAGTTGACATTCTGAAGGGTGTGGACAGCAACCTGCTAACTGGATAAGTGGGTGAAAAATAGGGACAACAACCTACAAACTCATTCAGAATTTATTACATAATTTGTAAACATTACAAGGATTTTGGTCTGGTAAATAATCACTCACAGGTATTCTAGACTCTATCTACTCTTGGTTTCTCACAGAAACTGTAATCTTGTGCATCTAGTACATTCATATTAAAATTAGTATTGTCCTTTCTGAATATAAAATCATTACCTCTGATGTCTTTCTGGACTCTGTACTGATTTTTTTTTTTCTGTTTATTACTTTTGTTACCTCTGACCTTTCTGCTCTTCATTTAACTCAGGGAACTCATGACATGATCCATATTAGGAAATTCCCTTTTCTCTTTGGTCCATATTAAGAAACTATCTTTCTCCTTAACTATTAAACAACATCTACAAAATTATGCTCTTAAACTTGCAAACTGGCATTCACTGGTCAACAGCCTTACTTAACCAAAACCTATACTACTTCAAAAACTCAGTACCATTAAACCAGGTTTGAGCATTAAGAGCAAACATTGTACCCTTACTTAAGACTCTTGATCACTTTAGACGGCCTACTTCCAAAAGACTTGCTGTGAGTGTAAGGTCACTTAAACTGAGAACAAGTCTTTCGGATTTACACTGAGAGCAATCCTTTTGAAGTCCAGCCCAGATGCTCTGAAATTTGGCTAACTATAACTTTTTTATCCTTCATTATGTTTGGTAACTAAAGGGTGGAACCTATGCTTAGTTGTCTTCCATTAGTAAAATTTCTCTGCTGCTTAGTCCAAAGACTAGAACTGCAATATACAAAGGAGTACACATGCCACAAATTCAGTATGGTTTACCTCTTATTAATTACATCTTCTGGTAGGAACAACCATACTTTATATGTTCTAGTCAATCTGGTTTGGAGATTCATGCACTTACCTCCCCGCTTCCAACACTGAGCACAGAGTTAGGTTGCTTGATCTGATGAAGTCTGTTTCTGGGCAAAAGTGCTAATCATCTTCAGTAAAATCATTTATTATAAGGACATTTCTAAGTCTGTTTTTCCTGCTTTTAAATAATGAGTTTCTCTAGAAGTCAGGTCTTATTTCATACAGTCTAGGCAAGATCTCGCAGCTATTGCCTCAATCCATATCTGATGATTTTTAGTTCTGAGCTCTTACTAGCAGAGTGTTCAGGATGGATTTGTACAACTGGTTTCCTTGGACAGTTGTCTTTTTTCACTTCTAGCACAGAGGTAATTGGCTCCTAATTAAACTTAAGAGTTAAATTTTCTATCACCGTAGTCAGATTCAAACCTGCATTTCTTGCCTGTTGTAGCTTCCTTTAATTAAATGCCTGCTTCTTGTAACATGTTTCAGATTAAATAGCTTGCTTTGTTTTACTCATTTAAATACAATTCTCAAATTATGGGATGTAAAATTTGACTCCCTTAGTGCTTCTGCCTAGGGATGGTTCAGAAATTGCAAAGCCAAATAAACTACAGAACTTCAAAGTGAAATGTCTTTGTTTTTCCTAGAGATAATTTCTTTGTGAATTTTATAGGTACTTACACACTTTCATTATAAGTGAGCTTTTTTATAGCTTATCCAGCAAACCATGTACTTCTGTTTTCAGTACATTACTGCACAGTCAGTCTACTAACTTCAGCAGCAAGGTAGGCAGCCTGTGCTGTGCTCACAAACTGTCCTCTGTTTTTATTACTTACTCGGTCACTTCTGTCCTCATTATTCTGGTCTTTTTATCATGCACCAGACACTATCCTTTTAGCAATCTAATGCATCCTGCAACTTGGTCATCTTATCCTGCAATCATCTTTCTTTATGTCTTGTTTAAACACAGTTTGACTAATATGTTTATAAATTGCAGAGTCCTTTCTTTGTTATTAGCATTTTTTGGAGGGGGGGTATGCTGTTATGTCATAATGAAGTCTCAGTAGTAAAACTGTTAGCATGTGATATTCCCTTTGGCAAAGGCAAATTCCCCATTAATTACAGTATTGTCAACACCCCCTTAAACTCAAACCTAGTGGTGTTAGACTGGGAACATAGGAAGATAGCAATCTGAACTTCGACCACCAAGTTTCCACATTAGTAAGGAAAGCGTTCTATGTTGTGCACCTCATAGGTAAGAGCATCACATCCAGATCTAAGGATGTTATAACCCTACTGTACTCACCCCTCATCAGACCAATATACAGTACAATGCTCCATTTTCCATGTACCTCACCAGAATCCTGCAGCAGCTGGAGAGAACAGAGGGTTCTCACCAAGAAAATACAGGGCCTCCAAACCGTGACAAATGTAGATGGACTGAAAGTCCTGTCATTGTAATCTGTATTGTAAAGGCTGCTGAGAGGTGACTTGTGTCTGGCCTTCAGGGCAGCGTCTGACCCTACCTTGATGGAAATGCAGCACAAAAATGCAAAGCTAATGGCACAAGAGTCACTTGCTCTAGGGATTTTAACGTAGCCTGTGACATTAACAGAACATGCGGGAGAGACAGATATATCTCCAAGAGCCTGACACTCCAATAAAATAAATTTCCAATTCATGTGAAGCAGAATACTTCACTGACCCAATTCAAGCACAATCCAGACAAATGGATGTAAGACTGCAAATTCATCCTGGGGGTGGCTCCCCTGTCCCTCGTAGACTCATTCTGTGAATTATGTCCACCTAATAAAGACTATTAGGGTAATTTGGGATTAACATGGCTAGGCTTGTAAGGGCTCTAGGGCTGCTAGACTAATAATCAACTATGAATCTATACAATTTACAGAATGCATTTCACTTAAGTTTCAGTATAATTTAAATTTTTTATGTACCTCACTGAAGATTGCTGCAAGGTAGTATGCCTTTTAATCCCACAGTGATATAACCTCAGAGTGGATTACATTAAGTAAAGTGTGTGTGTGTGTGGGGGGGGGGAGCTTTTCCTTCCACAAATATAATGAGGTTTAGTGGTTTAGGAAAATATTCCTATGACTCATGAGACACCAAATCCTGCTCTCACAATTCCATGCTATCTCAGCTACCTCACCACCTCCTCTCTGAGTTCTCTGCTGTCTCAGTTATCTCACCACTTCCTGCTCTTTCAATTCTCTGCTGTCTCAGCTATCTCACCACATCCTGCTATATCAGTTCTATGCATTCTCAGCTATCTCACTATCTCCTGCTCTCTCAGTTCTATGATATCTCAACATCTTTTGCTTTCTCAGTTCTATGCTGTCTCAGCTATCCCAGCTATCCCACCATCTCCTGCTCTCTCAGTTCTCTGCTGTCTCAGCTGTCAAACCATCTCCTGCTCTTTCAGTTCTATGCTATCTCAGCTATCTCACCATATCCTGCTCTCTCAGTTCTACCCTAGCACAACTATATCACAATTGTCAGCTTAAAAGACTCAAAGTTAATCTTACAAAAAATAGTCCAATGGGTTTGAAAAGCACAAGCTTCTTAGCTTGTGCAAGGACAACTGGGACCCTAAATACCCTAATGGTGGTCCACTGAATTTGGTGAAGCTATGAAATATCTTAGAATTAGTTTGATCCATCTTTTACCTTTTGTATTCATGTTCAGGAAGATGGAAACAAAATCACCTCAATGTACTATGCATGTAATAACACAATGAAGTTCCTAAACAAACAGGATAGGCTTTTAACTGGCAGGGGTGTACTGCTACCCAATCTTGGATATTTCTTACCCATTATGGCTCTACCTGCTTCAAAATCCTACAGAAACCCTAGGTCCTTTAAAATCACACATATAATTTTACTGTTGAATTTGGGATGAAGCCATATCATTGTCTTCCAATCATGCAAGTTGGACAGCTTCCAACTTTGTTTTAGACTCGCCTCCATCAATGTCAGACTGTTATACAAACTCCTTTTCATGAACCACCGTTTGGCCATATTTCAACTAATAACTGCAAAACAATAGCATCATACAGTTCTCATTCTACAGTAATGCTTGTATTCTACTGGCAGAAATACTTTATGGAGCATATTTCTGAGCTGTAATAAGTATGAATTCTGTTTACATTTGCCTCAAGTTTTGACAATTACTGTCCTATGTATAAAATTTACTTTGTATTGTATTTAGTCGTTCTTGTTAGCATTTTATTGTACTGTATATTGTTTACTGTTATTTATTACTTTAAATAGATCATGACTGAAAAAATGGACCAGTGTAGTCCAGTTCACCTGCCTGCTAAATAAATAAATAAATTAATTAATAAATAAAGAACAGCTACCATCACTCAAACTGACTAGAATGGTCTGTATGCAACTTGTATAATATAGCTTTGGATCTGCCTCAGCTGATTTAATTTTTGTACTGATAAGATTGATTTGTTCATGGTGTTGTTAATGTTATCATTCAGCTGTATTCTCTTGGTGTTGATTTATGGAGTATTTTAGATTAAGACATTGACATTTATGTACTCATATATATATATATATATATATATATATATATATATATATATATTAACTAGCGATCAGTTACATAAAATAAATGTTTTTCTTAACAACTGCTTAGCACACATTGAGTGCTGGTAATGAAGTAATACTAAAAATGAAAATATCAACATAGAGAAGAGTAGATTAATGTCACCAGCTTAATTGTTTACATGTATTCCTTATGCATTATTTGTACCTTTGGTCCAGTTCATGGCCACAAGTTGACCACACTGAGGTCAGTCAAATAAGCAATAAACAAAAATAGGTCAAAACAATATTCACCTAGTCTATAACACCAGTTCCACTGCTAAATAATTTACATACATCTTCAACTGAAAATGAAGCTGAGGAGTCATGTAGTATTTCCTGTATATAACTGTTATAGCATAGAAAAATGCTGCTTTATTTGTCCTAATATGCACAATGTTAAAGAGGAATAATGGTACATTGCATGTCTCCTGACAACAATCTATATTAATTTATTGTATTGATTTCTACTAATGTATACATTTATGTATTTTTCTGCTTGATATCAAATGTACTTCTCAAGGATGTTTTTATTAACGGTTTCATCACTATTTCCTGGTCTATGATAGTCTTACTGTACTTTAATTTGTTTTCTTGCCTGGCTGGAAAGAGTCCATGAACCAATCCAGTCATCCAGTTAACAGATGGGAAACTAAATAAATAAATAAAATCATATTTATGTTCTTCTAAACAGTACCTAATGTATCTCTACTGCCACTGTGAGTACTGTCTCAGAAAGCACTGCAAAGTTTTTGTGTTTACGATAAACTGTATTAGTTTTAGCAAGACTACCCTGTCATCAGGTAAAAAGAAATAATAAAACAGATAAATAAAATTCACAAGTGCAGTTCCAGCACTAGATCAAAAATGTAATGACTCTTACATTATGACAATGTAGTATAAATTTTTGTCGCCTTAAAGAGATCGGGCCTCCACTTGTAAAATTCCATCTTTAACCTTTGAAAAACCTGTAGAATAATACAAACAGCAAAGTTTTACCACTTTGTTAAGATCTGCATATTGTCTATAACATAACATTAACAAATCTGTAGAGCACTGGACAAGTATTGAGAAGGTTTATCATATTCTGAGACTTGATTAATACCATGTAGACTATAACAAAAGCATTCTCATTATTTCTGAGTTTTACTGTGGTGCATCACTTTGTCATTAGTTAAATGCTTACAGATGACAACTTTCCGAATTAATGCACCTGGTACAGAAATTGATATAAAAGCTGCTCACACAACTTGGTAACATAGTGAAAGACACAAACAGGTCATGGTTACAGTATTACATCCTCATTTTATTGATGACTTCCTCGTTCAGAATCCCACAGTTTCTCAGGAGTATAAATAGCACATCACCAGAGAGGTGCAAATGGCCTTAGAAAATGTTACTTTTGCAGCACCATATGGCTCAGAAAAAGGTTATAAAGGACTGTGTTCTGTGATGAAACCTCAGAAAGTTTGCATGACTGTAACACAGCTGGAAAGGATGTGAATCACCAGTTTTGTGCCAAACATAGCTGGAATAGTTTAAATGGGAACTGCAAGCACAAAGTTCCCTAGCCACACTCAGGTGTTAGGGTGCCCTGCTATTCAAGCCAAAGGCAAAAATACTTTTGGTTGCTTACTGCATGGTGTTGTGAAACTATTTAGCAAACTAAGGTGCATTCACAGGATGATATCTCTTTAGTACTGATTACCACAGTCCATGGTGGCCAACCTGAAAGCAGTACTCACAATGGAAAGTTTTGTTTATAGAGTAAGTCAGACCATTTATGAGTGATGGTCAAATGTTTTTCGTATGTTTTCTTGATGGACATTAGTTCGTTATGATATCTAAGCCAAGGCAACAGTGGAAAGGATGCATAAATCACCATTGTGGTACTACTGGATATTATTTTTTGCATGAAATGCTAAGAAATCCTCCCCCCATATGGCATGTAGTTCACACCACCTCTAAATCTGTATCATAGTGCACCTGGCACTAATACTGTATACTGTTGTTATAGATGCAACAGAAAATAGGGCAAGCTTGCCACACATAAAACATTGAATTTAAGCACATGACTGCTTGCAATCTTTGGATCTCAATTTTGCCCATTCATGAAGAAATCTATATTGTTTCTTGGCAAGACAGAGAATAAATATATTCTGAAGGTCTGCAAAAAAAAAATATTAATGACAGCAATATGTCTCAGATGCACAACAAAGTGAGACTTAATTTTTGATAATTAACACATCCAAACAGATATGATCTGTAAACTATTAAATACAAGGTATATAGGAATTATGACACAAAAAGATTAGAAAGTGGAATGGAAGTTCTGGAGGCAAAACAAGTAACATTTGTTTTTATTTTTGACACAAACACATATCTGAAGCTCACCTGGTTCCTGCTAAGTTTTCATATTTCTTTGCATGCTCTATACAATATATAGAATGTACACAGAATGCAGATAAAAATCAAGAAAAAAAATTTTTTAGACATATTAGTTGAGAGACATATATTGTTAGCAGATTATGTGATGCAATGAAATGCAGCAAGGAAAATGGAGTAATTAAAGAGAAAATGAGGTGTGATTTATTTTCAGTTATAAAGACAATAAATTAGAAGCAATCCCAGAATACAGACTTGTAAGTGATATTTTCATGTACATGCTTGTGAGTGAACTATCACTTTGATACACAGTATCCTCTTTTAGACTAAAATAAAGAACAGAGACTAGCCATGCACCCACAACTTCAAAAAAAAAAAAACAGTAAAAAAAGCCATAGCAGAGTTTAAAATGTGGAATAATACTAAATAAATGTTTATAAAAGCAATAACGTTTATTTACCACAAAAAAATACAGTCTTTCTCTGGCTGGCCAGCTACTTGGAACATCAGACAAAACTGCTATCCCACCTATGGCCTCATAATGAAATCCACAGAAACAGCAAAATGTTTTGTTTTATGCTCTTAATTTTCTCTGCCCTTTCTATTATATCATACATTTGTACATTCAGGAGTCATAACTCTTCAACAGCATTGGGGATAAGACAAGTAACCTAGCCATTTCAGAGGTTTTTTTTGTAGAGATCTGGCATTTTATCAAACACAATTAAGTTTTAAAGGAAAGCTTATACCAAAAGTAATACCATTACATTAGAAATGGTTATTTTCCTAAAAAAGTACCCACAGCAGAAACATTTGTATGCTGCCATAGCTAGTAAAGAAAGAATGACCTATAATTCAAACTCGTGCTCAGAAGCGGTATATATCACAGGACCCAAAACATATAAGGGATGGGATTTATAAATGCTGGGAATGCCAAAGCACAAACCACATGTAGTGTAGCAACATTTTGCATTATGATTCTAAATGAAAGGTTAGCTACACTATAATAAAATGTAAGTGTGCACAGCAAGCATCTGAACTATATGCTATGTCAGGGCAATGAACATGTTGGTTGGTAGTACAGTTTATAACCACCCATGGTAAAATCCTAAGCACAGTTTGACTCCAGAAACGGGAGTGAAAATATATAAAAATTGGGGAGAAAATAGCATTTGTATATATGTTGTGTAAATGTAGAGGTACAGTGTGCAAGAATGGTCTTAAATATACAACTGTTGACATAACTTTGCATACTAAAAACCCAGTAAAAGTACAGTACTGTTCTAGAAGCAGGCTAAACCTCCTTTACTAGTACCATTCTTAACTAGTCAGATGTAAGAAATGAAGGCTGTAAATTCCAAATGACTTGGCTTGCATATGTAACTAGTTTGCTGAATAGTAGCAGAAAATCACATGTACTGTACAAAATATATATGATGTAAACAAATGTCATGACTGTGGGAAGATGGAAAAACAGCACCATTAAGAACAGAACACATGCAGGAATACAAGGCAAATGGGTGGTACATATACACAGACAAATTCCACAGAGATGTCCTAAAAAGAGTATGCTGCAGAAGTACATGAAAGCAGACTCATAAGGCAGGACATATACTCAAATAACCCATCTGGTATGGAAAAAAACGTGTTCTAAAAGAACAGTGATATCCATGAGACGGTCAACAGCAAATATAAAGATGGGAGAGTAGCACAGCACACAACAGACAAGTAGACACAAAAATCCAATATGCAAAGACTGGAATGGCAAGACTAACAGTAAAGGATGACAATGAAAGAAGTCCTGTTACTGGTCAGTTAGCTATCTCAATGAATCATAAACAGGCTGCCCTGATAAGCCTTCTGCAGGATGGCCACTTCATCGTTAGAGGTGAAGGCTTGTACTGTTCCCTTAATCCCTATCTGCCCTGCTTTCCAATATAGTGGACTTTGCAGTGCAATATTTTTTCTAGTGACCTGTTCCCACCTTTGCTGACACACGTCAGACAAATATAACGTATTGTCTGAGGCATGTGACTTTAAAGTCTTAGCAATACCATTAAGGTTTTATCAATATACACCATCTGGTTACCATATGCACAGCTGACCATTCTGAAAACTGACTGTTCCATCATTATGACAGATGCACAGAACTAGGCAATCTGGGTGGTACCTGATTGCCAGCCCCAACACCTACTGGGCCAGATACCCTAGAACCAGCAGTGGATGGAATGATGCCATCTTCTTCAGTTACTACTTGAAAGTAGAGCTGGACTGACAGCATTATGACATTGATAATGGTATAACTGTTCCATAAATCTGATGACCATAGCCGAGTTAGTGGACTGGGGCTGCATCATTTGCAATACATGCAATGATGCAGCAGCTGTTAGCAAAGCAGCAAAGAAATGCATATTAAGTACATTAAACATAAGGAGAGTCAAAGTGCGATTAGCTCAGTCTACAAGTGGTCCAGAATATTATTACTATTCCCAGCACCTGCAGTGTAAATGTTCAAAATATGTGTATCACCTCTACACATGACATAGTGTAACACAAACCTACATAATTTATGATGTTCTACAGCTCCAAGCTTGCTGCCCCTTTATTGAGGCAGTTTCAATGAGGTAGCTTTTGAATAAATGTTAAACATCAATTTTGAACAAAAGAAGCACTAGGCACTACCAAATGGAGTAAAAAAAACTAAACAAAATAATAAAATGCCAGCAAAATAATAAATGTGGACTCAAAAACACACTTTAATCCAAGAGTAAGCACTTTCATCTTGCATAACTTCATCAGACTCAAAACCAACCATAAAACAGAAAGCTTGTATATACATATATATATATATATATATATATATACATATATATATATATATATATATATATTTATATATATATATATATATATATATATATATATGGGTCTACTTTTATTAGTCGAAGTTACATTACTTCGACTAACAAAAGTACGACCTGACTTCCGCGAAAGTGCACTTTTGCTAAAGACGATTCACCTAATCAGCAAAATAAATAGAAAATAAACAAAAAACATTGTTTTGCAGGAGGGCAAGCCCCCCCCCCTGCACCCCCGCTACTTAAATATACCAACTCTGACTTCACACTACTGTGTGAATAAAGAAATATATCAATGTTTTTTGTTTATTTTCTATTTATTTTGCCGATTCAGTGAATCGGCTTTTGCAAAAGTGCACTTTCGCTGAAGTGTACTTTCGCGGAAGTGGAGCCGTACTTTTCTTGTTCGAAATAATGTAATTTTGAACAAAAAAGTAGACCCACACACACACACATATATATATATATATATATATATATATATATATATATATATATATATATATATATATACATACATACATACACACACACACACACACACACACACACACACACACACACACACACACACACACACACACACACAAATCTATGTAGATTATCGAAGTTCTGAAACTTCAAAATTCATATGACTGAGACCATATGATCAAAGCTTTGGAACTTCGAACATTAAAAAAAAATCTATTTTTAACATTTTTTTCAGGGGGGGGAGCCCCCCAGCACCCCCACACCCCCTGATAATTAAATATACCAACTCCGAGATAGTACCACATTGCAGAAAAGGGTAAATTTCCTCTTCCATGCTGTACTGCAATGTCCATTCAAAACGTTAGAAGTTTCAAAACTTTGATCATATGGTCCCAATCATATGAATTTCAAAGTTTTGAAACTTTGATAATCTGACAGGGATATATATATATATATATATATATATATATATATATATATATATATATATATATATATATATATATTAAAAAGCACATGACCACCTAATAAAAACTTCACATAAAATGTTTAAAAAACATGCAAACCAATAAAAAACATGAAGTGAATATCTTGTATATAAATATATTTTTAAAGAAATATATATTCAAAAATATATAAATAAATAAAGGAATAAATAAAATACTATGAATTAACCAATCTCAACATTTTTTTGAGAACACATTTAAAATTTAAATGATAATTAAGACCCTTCCCAGCTGAAGCATTCAAAAGTAACTGCCATTCAAATTTTTTAACATTTAGTAAATTTTCAGTATCGACTCCTCTAACATCAGGTTCAATACAATGTAATACAATGTAATACACAAAATAAAAATATTTTGAAAACATAATTATGTAATTAAAAACAAAAACAACAAAAATGCTTTATTCAGGCACAAAAGGAAATGTGTTAATTTCAAAAGTTTAGAAAAGGGTGTGCTGAAAATTTACTAGATGTTAAAGACTTTGAATAGTACTTACTTTTGAATGCCACAGCATAGATAGAATCAAACTTCCTTTAAATACTAAAAGCATAACTTACTTCACCTATCACAAACAAGAGCATTTCTTATTGTTAGAGCAACCAATTAAAATCCAAAACAGTCAAATAAATACAGCATCAGAACAAGGGGGTTCTCCAGTAAAAAATACTTAAACAACACTTATCCATCGCTACTACGGATGCGCCCTTATCTGCTAGGCGAATCAGTATGTAAGTATCTGATTGTAATTTTTGCAAAGTTTGTTTCCGCACTAGTGATAGTTTACATAATCCTCCTTTTCTACCCCTTTCACCTAATAACTTACATATTTCCTCCTCACATAAATGAATAAACACATCAACTATTGAATAGTTCTGCGGGGTGAATACACTCTTTTTTTAACAAATGATCATGTGACATTTCACCTGAATTGTTACATATTATTTTAAACACAAGATTTGTTGCAAACAAACTCAAATCTATAACTGTTTGTTGTGCAGTAATAAATGACAGGCCTTTATTTAATATATTAACTGCGGTATCTGTTAGCATTCTGCTCAAAATGTTCCATACTAGTTCACCCAACAGATAAGGGCAAGTCCATAGTAGTGATGCATAGGAGCTATTATTTTGATACATTGGAGGTTATTTTAGATGATCGAACTACATACAAAGAGATTAATAGGGGTGATGTAATAAGGATGTATGAATATATAAGTGAATCATTAAGAGATTGTGTGAAAAGTGGCATTTTATCTGAAGAGTTAAGTACTTTTTAGTGGAGAACCCCCTTGTTCAGATGCTGCACAGGATGCCTACGATTCATAAACATCCCATATTTCCTCCTTTTCATTCCATAGTAGTTGAAGAGGGTAGGTTGACCGAAGTTCTATCCATGTATATACAGAAACAACTCAGACCTATTTAAAATGATTATGTAGTTGTGCTGAAGGATAAAAAGCAATTTTTGCAGGAGTTTTATAAGGAAATGAGGTCTGGCACTATATATGGTTCATGTCTGTTGGTGACATTAGATGCTGTGCCTGTTCACTGTGATCCTTAATGATGGGATAGAGATGGTCAAGCAGTTTTTGATTACCTTTACTAAATATGATGCCAAAAAGATTGATTTAATTTGTTTCCTACTGGAGCTAGTACTTGAATTTAATGACTGTACATTTAACCATCGATATTATTCACAGACCTCTGGCATTGCAATGGGCACATCATGTGCCAACTTATATGCCAATATGGTCATGGTACAGTGGGAAAGGACTTATGTTCTTAGTTCTAATGAGTTCTCACCGTTTATTAGATTTTATCATTGCTTTGTCGACAATGTCTTTTTAGTATGGGGGGGGGGGGGCGAGTCCAGAATTACTGAGGTTCACTAACCATTTAAATATGGGTTTATCATTTTTGAAATTTACTATGAAATATTCACAAACAGAGATTGAGTGTTTGGATGTTTTAATTAATAGGAGAGAAAATGGAGAATATTCAACAAGTTTGTATAGGAAGGATTGCTGCCATGTGACCTTACTTCACCATTCTAGTATGCATTCTAGTCAAGTTTTTAGGAACCAAGTTAAAGGGCAAACTATGAGATTATCCTGTTTGCATGCTAATGGTGATGAGTTTCAAAGAAATTTAGAAGTATTACAGAATGATTTTACTGTTCGAGGATAGACATCAGAAGAAGTTCAGGAGGGAGTGAAGTCTGCCATTAGGCAGAGAAGAATAGCAGCTAAACCATAGTTTTCTAGTCAATATAAATCAATGGGCTGTTATGAAGATAAGTGGGGTAGATATTTAGCAGTCCCACTCACATATAGCAGTGATAGTAAAGCTATTAGGAAGATTATACAGCATCATTGGAGTGCTTTATAGGCGGATGAGAATATAAGGAAGGTAATAGGACCAGCACCAAAGTTTTATTTTAGGAATAAGAAGTCCTTAAAGAGGAAGCTGCGCTATCCTAAGTATGCGCAGGAACAGCAGTAAGAGCAGAGTGTTCCCAGTACAGTTAGATGTCATACTTGTTCCTTCTACCAGTTCATAAGTGAGAGTGCCATCTTTGTACAACCAGATAATGGTAGAACTTATAGGTTTTAGGTGAGAGCTACGTGTAACACCAAGAATTTAGTGTATTTAGGTTATTGCATGGTATGTCACGCATTCTATGTTGGTAAAACAAGCAAGATGTTGAGGGAGAGGATATGAGATCATATGTATTGCGCTAGTAAATAACTAACATATAGTGCTATAGCTAAGCACATAATTGAGAATGGAAATACACAAAGCTTTAGGTTTTTGGATGTAGAGCATATAACAGAAAATGAATGGTTAGGAGACTTATATAATGATACAGAGAGGCTGGAATTAAGGTGGATTTTTAATTTGAGAACACATTGTGGGTGGGGTCTTAATGATCATGTGACATTAAAACCTGGACTGAAGGCCCGAAGAATGAAACGGTAAACAGATGTAATAAATAGATATTTTAATGCTTTTAGGAGTGATAATCTGTATGTTTATTCTGTATGTGAGAAGGAGATTTTTTTAAACACGTTTGATGTATTTATTCAACTGTTTTGGGTTTTAATTGGTTGGTGTGATGATAAAAAATGCTCTTGTTTGTAATAGGCGAAGTAAGCTACACTTTTAGTATCTAAAGGAAGTTTGATTCTGTTTTTATTATGGTCTGATGAAGTGAATGTTTTCATGAAAGCGCTTACCATTTTATGTTTAATCCTTATTATTTTTGCATTAAAAAACTTTATATCTTTTATTGGTGGTCGATACATTATTATTCCTTCTGATACCATGTTGCATGGTATAGTGTGAGTTTTTGGACAGTCATGTATTTTGTGTCAATATCCACAATTTATCACCAGTAGTACAGTATTTCATTTTATTGTTGTTTTAAAAACTTATTTATATATACTAATAAGCAGGTAAAAGATATTCACTGCATGTTTTTTATTGGTTTGCGTGGCTTTTTAAACATTTTATATGAAGTTTTTATTAAGCAGTCATGTGATTTTTGATAGATGTTTATAAGCCTCCTGTTTTATGGTTGGTTTAGAGTGGTAGAGTGGATTAAAATATATATATTTTTTTTACTCAGGTATTTTTATTGAATTCTTTGGAGTGAAAATAACATTTCATAATACAAAACAAACATACATTTTGAATAATTCAATCTCATTAAAAAAGATTTTAAAATGAAAAAAAAAACTTCATAACAACAAATCAAAACAAATCAGAACTGTTTACAAAGGTGTCTAACCATAGATTTAAATTTTCAAAGTATAATTCTGTTTCATATGGCATTGCAGTCTATTCTCTCCAATAGCTCCACCATTTTTAGCCAAATGTTGTAGTATTAAGTGGGTTTTCCAGTTCTCATCTTGACAGTATCCATTTCCATTCACTAAACCATTAATAGTGCATTCAAATATTATGTTATTTACTAGCATTTTATTCTTTAATCACAGCTCATTTACCACACTTACTTGGACTGTGCCGAGTTATGGTGCACTTTCTGTAATTGTTCCCTCAACTAGACTGAGGTGTTGGTGTCTATTGATAGATAGATAGATAGATAGATAGATAGATAGATAGATAGATAGATAGATAGATAGAAAGAAAGAGAAATATGTTGCGGGAATGGGGGGAAGCCACCTACAATGAGTATAGAGGGGGACTTTCCCCTTGCAAAAAAATATTTTTTTGTGGTATTATGTTTCTTGAGTTCTACTTTTTGATAGTAAAACAGTGACAAAGTATAACTTGAAGTCTTGTGACTTGACCAACTATAGGGAAGTTTTACTTGCACCATAATAACTTCAGATATATGAAAGTTTGTTTAATTGCTCTGTATCTATAAGCTATTGTGCAGTATCCAAATCCAAATTTAGGAGCCTACCAAGCCTGGTCAGATGTCATGCATGGCTGCAAAAACTACTACTCACACATATGTTTTCACCCAGTGTGTATTACCAGTCAAGATAAATTGCAAAAACCTCATTGCAGCACACATTTCATTGATGCAGTGTGGCATTACCCAGTGGAATATAAAATAAAAAGTTCTATGTTATGGAATTCAACTGCACAATAGATTACAAAGTTTACCTACAATAAACACTTTCTACAATAATACTTATACTATCCTCATTAGCATAGCAATATTTTACTCAAGTCATGATAGGAAACATTAATGAAATAATAGCACTACTTAGCAATAGGATTCAAGGACTCTATCCACAGCTTGCTGCTGCATTTCCTGGAAGTGATGGAATTTATACTTTTGCTGGTCATTCTATCATTCCATCTGTGGCACTAGTGCTGTCCACTTTCTGACATAAACCTCAGTCCAAACCCATGTTCCCTGATCCTTTATTATGCAGTATAGTATCCCATAAATCTCAAACTAACTGGCCTGGCTAATTGCTAAAGTTGTGTCCAGAGTGGGTGTCCTCCAGCTGAATGAGATGGGTTTCCATCAATGCCCATCTGGCTGTTGTGCAATTTCAGCTGACAAACATGATATACACTCTGGGTGAAATGCACAGTCAGGTGCAAAGCTGAGATAATTGTGGAAGGGAACAGTGAATAATTATGACAGGTGCTAGTGCTTATGGAAATCACTAGCACCTGTAAAATGGAGACTGTGCAGCATGAACTTCAGACAGCATCATGCAATAATATAATATATGGCAGTCCATGCCACAAAGTCATACATGCCCTGCATAAAATGACCTAAACATAAGCAAATATTTGCATCATGTAGTGTGGGGAGGGCTAAGGTACCTACCTCTTTTCTGTTGAGAGCTTCACCATGCAGTGCTGTTTACAAAGTACTGTGTATTAAGGATTACTTGCACTGATTTACACATTTGTTTTCAGTGGTTCATAAACACACATGAATGTGTATGCCTCATTAGTATGCAGCTTGTACTTGGATTAAATGCATGGCAAAAGACACCAAATTAATGACTAACCATTGTCCTGGAATCTTCTTTTATATTACCACAGAATATGGAATAATATTAAAAAAATTTCAGTAGTGTTATTTTGCTGAATGCTGATAGGCAATAATACTACATATTACATGTCTCATAATGTTTTGCAGATTATTGTATCGATAGCTAATGAGTTATCCAATGGCACAGTTGCATTGTGGGACATTTGCAAAATGTCGACAATTAGGATATCACATCACTGTGTACAGATATTTCTCTGTTTATAGACAATGTGCTATAAATTGTTTATGGTATATTTATAAATGGTGCAACTGATGGGTACAGTACAGAACACTTAACAATACTGAGGCATGCAAAGGCATGTCAGCAATTGCGAGATGTCAGATATCAGTGTTTAGATGGAAGGTATCACAGAAACTGAGTTTCAGGCGTTATTAGCTATGACATTGCATAATATCTTACAGTGGTTGTGCTGTAATTCTGCTCTGACCTTTTGGATATCTGCAATATGACCAGCACCAGAACTGCTAGATCAAAGGATCTAAACTCTGCCTGTAACTTAAATAGGATATGCTGTAGGGACAGTGCATATATCTCAGCGAATCCCCATTCTCTGTAATAGGCTTCCAGTGATGATTCACTTAATCTGTAATTATTGCACCTAAATCCTTTTCATGTTCTGGGATTTAAGCCTGACCCCCATTGCCCCCACTGCCCCTCCAGCCCTGAACACACAAACATGCATACACACATGCACACACAGACACACAGACACACACACACACACACACACACACACACACACACACACACACGCATGCACGCACGCGCACACACACACACACACACACACACACACACACACACACACACACACACACACACATATTTCTACTCCTTACTTTTGAAATATAAAGATTGATCCAGTTCTCCATGTTCTGCATATGGTGAAAGACAAATACATTAAATAGGACTGGACCCAGGATTTGCCTGTGAAGAATAAATACTGTTTGTCACAGTTTTCCATTCTGACAGCTCCCTCCTAAAGACGACCCTCTTTTCTCTAACTTTTAAAAATTTCTCTATCTATCTGAACATTTATTACTCCACAGATATTCCCTTCATTTTTTTCAAGTAGTCTGGACTGTAAGGTTAAGTGAAAGGCTTTAATGAATTTTCAGATCACAGCCACAGGATTGCCCCTGATTATCAACATGTAACCCAATTTAAATCAATTTAGTGGTAACATACCTTCACCAGAAGAACCCCCTCCAAACTTGCTCATCTTACCTAAAACATGCTCTCTCATACCCAATATCTATCCCAAGAGGATATAATAATAATGGGAGACCTCAACACAAGTTTTCTCCCTCAAATTCAGACACCATAGATTTCTTAGCAGGCCACAGTCTCACTAAATTCGTTGACAGCCCAATCATACATAAGCTAGCCTCAGGTAACCACTGCTTACAGAACCTAGTCTTCACTAATATCCCACACCTCCACACCTCATACCATCCATTTAGGTGCATACCCGTCATTAGTGGCCACTCCACTTCTCAACAACAAACCATCTCCGTTACTCATAAATTTCAAAACCAAATCTAAAAAAAAAAAAAAAATATCACATCTTACCAATAAAGGGAAACAAACCAAATATATGCACTTTCGCCAGATTACTGATGCCAATATCCTTGCCAGCTCACTTATTAACACCCTTCTTTCCCTTTAAGAAGGGTTCTTCCCATAATGTCACAGCTATTTAAAGCCAGCTCCTACCAATGGATCACCAAAGAACTTAACTCATTACAGCCCAAGTGACACTTCCAGGTGCTTCTTTAGTTACATCATACTGATGCCTCTAGTCATCAGATGTTGCTTGTTCATATTTGCATAATTCCAAACCCATGCTACATACAAAGTATTAAAATATTTCATCTTAAAGCTTATACAATGGCAGGCACAACTGTTTTGATATTCAACATCATTCTAGTGCAGGTAAAGAGATATTAATTGCTGTTCATTTAGTATTCATTTATATTGTCATAAATGTTATATTTTTCTAAACATTTCAACAACCAAGTAGCATAGATAGGACTGCATAGCCTCATATGAAAGCTTTCAGCTGGATGAAGAAAATGCTGTAACTAGTATGCTCATAACTTGATTGGTTCCTGAGATATTCTATGTTGTTAACAAAATATTACAAATGAATAATTACTGTGTTTACTGTGATTTATAAAACCCAGATTAGAACTTTAACCTAAAGAATACTACCACTATAAAAATAGTTTGTGCTGAAAAGTTTGCCATTTACACTTCTTTAGTAACACCTATGGTTCCAGAGATATGAACATCTTTTTGAAATGTGAGGACATAATTTGATTCTATCAAAAAACTTAGGATCCACTCTTTGGAAGTTGCAGTGCAAACTTGAAAACCTCCATTAGAGGAATGAGTTAAAGCTCTCCCAGGTGATTGATGATAGATAGATAGATAGATAGATAGATAGATAGATAGATAGATAGATAGATAGATTTTATTTATTTTATTTCATTTTACATTTGTTTATTGGGAAGTCCGATTGGAAACATGCCCTTTTTCAATGGAGGCCCGGGGAGAAAATCTCCACATAGAACATAGTACAATAAAGTTTAATAACATTGGATTAGAATTGACAACACTGTGTGATAGGTGTAATAGAGTTTAAAACAATCAGGACCTATATGTTAACTAAGTAATCAATTATATTAGAAGAACTAAAAAAATTACAAGAGAAAAGGATGCCAAAGCCTGGCTAATACAGAATGAAATCAATAACATATGTATAGTGAGTCAATACATTGAAATAAAGTGCAAGTACGCAAGAACAGAGAACAGAGAAAAGAGAGATATATACAGTTTGGTGGAATTTTCATGTAGGACTTATATTGCTATTTTTAGGTTAGGTGTCCTTGTTTGTGGAGAGAGCCCATTGTCCTGCAGTAAGTGTAATGTTAGTAACCATGAAGTAGCGGTATTAGTATCGATAGACAGATAGATAGATAGATAGATAGATAGATAGATAGATAGATAGATAGATAGATAGATAGACAGATAGCTTGATAGATAGATATAGATATATGGATAATTCCATCAACATTAGAAACCTTGCCAAAAACACTCAAAGACATAAAGCAAACTTATTACAGTCTTCATAACAAAAAACTACTCCACAAACCCAAGCAACTATGATGCCTCATAAACTGCATCTCAGGATGCATATCCAACCAACCCTCCCTCTAGACAACACTGTCCCATCCAAATGTGCCCCCTGTAGATTTCCTAAAAGAGTATGCACATATCAGTTACACTTCCAGTCAAACTCAGTGTAATTCAGCATTCTACACCCCATATTTTCTCTTTAAAAAAATGATCAAAACAGAACACCAAACTGCTCTACTCCTTATCCCACTTGACTGACTACCTAGCACAGACTGCATACAACCATGTGTTTTCTACCTATACCAAGAGGAACTACTACTCCCCTTAATCGGCTATATAATCTTTGCCCTTTCACCAGTACACTGCAAGAAATCTGGAAACAGGGACTAGTTAGTCCCATTCCAAAAACCATCAGTCCACTATTGTAACAGACTTTAGACCTGTTTCAATCCTCCCATATCTAGGCAAAGTCTTTGAAAAGGCTTCTTACTGAAATGTTGGAAAAGCCAAAAAAAAGACCAAAAACTCGGGAGAAGAGCAAATGTTGAAAATCACTGTTCTCCTTTTAAACTTCTTTTTGCAGGAGGATAAGCCCCCCACACACACACAATCCCATGTGGGGACAAGCCCCCCAGACCCTCCCAACATATATATCCCAACTCCAAGATCACCATACCTCGGAAAAAAGGGAATATTCGGAGAAAAGGCATCATGGACTTAGTATATACAAGTCCGATCTTTCGGCCATTCAGTCGCCTCGTTTTCAGAACTCGCTCTAGCAGGTCCCAATATTTCAAATAATCACCCTTTAAAAAGCTAGTCTACACCCAGTTTCCTGACTATATCCATAAAAACATCATACTTACTCTCCAACAGCACAAATTCTGGTCTTCAAAAACACCATGACAGCCCTGATGACTCGCATTGATGACATTGTGCTAGAGGTAGACAAAGAATGGTTCACAGAAGTAAGCTTTATTAACTTTCCCAAAGCTTTTCACCTAGTGGATCACAACCTGCTCTTTAACTCTTTTATCACCTGTGGCATTAATCAGAATATGCTCATTAGTTCATTAGTGTCTTACATAACTGATAATTCAAAGTCAAAATAGGTGCTCTCCATTCTACGTCTCTCACCTTAGGAGCACCACAAGGATCATTCCTTTCACATCTGCTGTTTTCTTTATTTATCAACAGATGGCATGGCCTTCCATAGCTCAGGCCCTAATGTGTAAGCCATCCAGACTTAGAAGACAACCTTAAACACCTTTCCAGTACCAAAAACAGCTTATTTTCAACACACAAAAAAGCTCTTTGCTTCAAAATGAGCACTGACATCTAACACACAGGAGTAGACAATTTGGTGCAACCCCAGTAATTCCTTAGAAACAACCTCTGCCTTCAAATATATCAGGGTTTGGTTAGATCAAAGCCTAGACTTCCATACACACACACATATCACCAATACAAAATTAAAAATAAATCATCATCAATAGTTATCAATACTAACACCTTTTTCCACATTTTTCAAAATGGGACTGATGTGTAGCATCAACTTTCACCATCTTTACCTAGATTCAATGCCAGTCTCCTGCCTTCTGCAACAGTCATCTAGATTGTCTTTTGCCTTCCTGCACATGAGTACAAACCAGTGGAATCTGTTTTCTTTGATCTTCTCTGCAATTGAAGGTTCTTGGGCTTCTGCTTTGATGTCCTCATGTCCTTGTCAGTCCCATAGTTTGCACCTTACCACTCATCACATGCACTTCATCTCCATCACCTTTACCTCCCTTAACTGCTCTGCCTTCTCCATCACCTTTACCTCCCTTAACTGCTCTGCCTTCTCCATCACCTTTACCTCCCTTAACTGCTCTGCCTTCTCCATCACCTTTACCTCCCTTAACTGCTCTGCCTTCTCCATCACCTTTACCTCCCTTAACTGCTCTGCCTTCTCCATCACCTTTACCTCCCTTAACCGCTCTGCCTTCTCCATCACCTTTACCTCCCTTAACTGCTCTGCCTTCTCCATCACCTTTACCTCCCTTAACTGCTCTGCCTTCTCCATCACCTTTACCTCCCTTAACTGCTCTGCCTTCCCCATCACCTTTACCTCCCTTAACCGCTCTGCCTTCTCCATCACCTTTACCTCCCTTAACCGCTCTGCCTTCTCCATCACCTTTACCTCCCTTAACTGCTCTGCCTTCTCCATCACCTTTACCTCCCTTAACTGCCCTAACTTCTCTGCCTGGGTTTCTGTATCATAGAGTAATACTGGTTGCACTGTTTTGTACATCTTACTTTTCAACTTATTTGACATTTTTCTGTCACACACTCCCCCTAACACTCTCTGCCAGATGGCTACAGCCCCACTGATTCTAGCTTTGGCCTCCACATTCAGACTTCCTTTCATCTCAAAAACCCTCTCAGATACATGAACCTTTTAACCTGTTCCACTATTTTTCTATCAAAAATTCTCAGTTTCTTCTGGTCTCTCCCATTTGCTGCCATTACAACTGTCTTATGTGTACTAAGTTTCATCCCATGTGCCTTCAGCTTTGCATTACATTCCCTATCATATGTTGATGTTTGCCCATACTGTCATGTAGTCTACATAGAGAGAACTCATCTGTGAGTCTGAACACTGTTCAAATTTGTATCATTGGGACCACCTGCATTAATTCTACAATTGTTTCTGGGACAGTGAGCAATCACAAGATTGCCCAAATCAGCTTTTTGGGGACCTTGTCATATGCTTTTGCCAGGTCAAGGAATGCTAAGTTGGACTCTTCCCTCACCTCTATCTTCTTCACAACTATCTGACTCACTGCAAACATTGGGTCAGTTGCGTTGCATCTTGATCTAAATTCAGACTGCTGATCTCCCATCTTACTTTCTACCACTCTGCATATTTGTTTATCAGTCATCATCTCTAGAATATTCATGCAGTGTAACAGGAGTTCAATACTCATTCACTGCCACAGCTGTGGATGTCCCCTTTGTTCATGTACACTGGCACTGAAATGCTTATTCTCCAACCATCTGGGACATGCCTTTCTTTCCATAGTGCTATGGCTGCCCTCTGGAACCTTTCTCTACTAACTCAGCCAACATCTTGATTATATCTGTTGTGCCCTCATCTGAACCTGCTGCTTTCCCTGACTTCATCTTCCTTAATGCTGTTCTTACTTCTTCTAGGGTAGGCCACACTTCTTCTTTCATTGCAGGGTGTGTCTGGTGCAGTACAGCTTCTGTCAAGTTTTCTTCATTTAGAAGCTGCTGGAAGTACTCCTTCCATCTATCTGTCTTTGATGTTCTGTAGACTGGTGAGCAGGTTGTTACTGGCATCTCTCATGAAGGGTGTCTGATGACTATCTTCTTTATCTTTCTGGCTATGTCTTGCATCCTGATAGAGATTTTTTGTGCCATCTACTGAGTACCTTTCCAGAATCTGGCAGAGTGTTTCTGATGCCTTGTTCTTTGCAACTGCAACTGCTCCCTTAGCCTCTTTATTAGACAAGCAGTATTATTCCTTAGCCTAGTCTTACTTTCTCCTGCACTCCTTATTTCTTTTGATGACTTTCTGGACTTCTGCATTCTATCACTAGTTTAGCTTATGTACTTTATTTGCATACCTGACTCATCTGCATATCTGTTCTATAGTCCTCACATTTGCTGTTTTGAGGTTGCTGCCATTCTTCAATTGCACTTATTTGCTCTTCTAACTGAGGTGCTACCACCTAGAGTATTTCTTTGAACTCTTTTGCTTTATCTCCAGACAGCTTCCAGGTCTCCATTCTATTGTATATTGCTCTTAGAGTCTTCCCTGACCACTGCTTGCAGCTGATTGTGACAACCACTGGTTTATGTTGTGGGCCAACTGTTTCATTGGGAATGACTTTATAATGTCTGATTCTACCCAATGACCTTTCCTTATTAGGTGGAAGTCTACCTGAGTTGCATGTTGGAGTGATCTTATGACTGTCTCTCTTGCTTAACCATGTGTTGGCCACCATCAAACCATTTGCCAGAGATAATTCTAAAATGGCCTTTCCTTCTTTATTCCTGTTGCCCACCCATGTGGACCCAGACAGCCCTCATCTCCTGCTCTCTCTGTCTTGATATGTGTATTGAGGTCCCCCTCAAAAATAAATGCATTATTATTTTGATGTAGAAAAAACTCCCACTTCCTATCACTCAAAAGCATAGCAGCCACTAGCAAGAGAGTACTCCTAGCCCATCGTGAATATGGACTTCCATACTTTGACTTCACCTCCTCCAAAAATTTGAAAACTTTTCAGACAACTGTTAGTAACATTTGGAAATTCACACCAAAACGAGAACATCACTGTTACATAATTCAAAAGGCCCACTGGTTTCCCATCACATAAAAATATCTCCTGCTGCTGGCATCTCTAATATACAAACTACTCAACCAAAACACTTTTTTTTCTCTTACAAGTAGACCTGCAAAGACGAATCTTCACTATAACCTCAGAGGGGATATTTCACCCTCCCACAAACACTTGCAAACCCTAAAAACAAATTGCACACTACCAACCACCACTTTGTCTCTGTTTTAGTCCCTCAGATCTGGGAATCCTTACCAACAACTCTATGGAAAGCCAGCTACTTCACCAAATTCAAACAATATTTGATAAAAAAAACTTCTGTTTTAGCTAGTCATGTACAAATTCTTCCTAACTGGTAATGTTACATAATCCACCAATAAGTACATCAAAACCAACTTTCTTAAATAAGTCCTTTAAAAGTATATTATCATTGTTATTCACTAAATAACCTTCTCCCATCAAAGTCTGTCTATACATATATATGTGCACAACTTAAAGTTCTTGATATGTTTGTTTGGTGTATGTTTTCTGTATATATATATATATATATAGGGTCTATATTAAAACCTCAAATGATTAAAAGAGCAAACGCTCTTTAATCGACCCCTTAAAATCAAAAGCACTAAATCCCAAACACACAGAACAGCAATTTTTTTCCCGGGGAAAAAAAATCGCTGCTCTGCAAAAAAAAAAAATCCAAACACAAAATAAATTGGGGGCTTCACCCCCCCACACACATTCCTGATGTGGGGCACTGTACCCCCCACACCCGTCTACTTAAATATACCAACTCCGAGATCATACCACAGTGGAGGAAATGGTAAATTCCTGAAAAAGGCCCAGTGATTTTTTTTCCCTGGGAAAAAAAATCGCTGTTACGTGTGTTCAGGATTTAATGCTTTCAATTTTAAGGGGTCACTTAAAGAGCATTCGGTCACTTAATCGTTCAAGGTTATAATATAGATGATATATATATATATATATATATATATATATATATATATATATATATATATATATTGCATCTTTTGACTTTTTCCGGTTAGGGGTTACCACAGCGGAACTCCGCTAATGATTGGCAGTAGATTTTTATGTGCCGAGTTGCCAGCCCTGACGCACAACCTTCAACGAAGGTACGCCCATTCACGCATGTCTCCACACAGAAGAGGCTCTAGCTGAGAATCGAAAAGGACAGTGTCTTACTGTGAGGCAACAACGCTACAACAGCACCACCACCGCAGTCTACATATATATATATATATATATATATATATATATATATATATATATATATATATATATATATATATATATATATATATATATATATATACATATACATATATATATACATATACATGATTGTTAATTATTGTATGAGTTTACTACTATCAGTGTATGCTACTATGCTACATTAAACTTCTTTTCCATGAACATTTTGAGCATTTATATCTATCTCACCATTTTCCTTTGCACTGTATTCTTTTCTCTTTTTTAAGTTTTTCTGCTTTGCTGAACAAGAAAATAGTCCTTCTTGACTCATGCTCTACCCAAGTCAACAAATAGAAATAAAATAAATAAATGAATAAATACAGTCATAAAAGTGGATCAGATTAGTCCTGCAAAATCTGGTCATTGTTTAACTACTCTGGAACATGCCCCAAAAACCTGATAAGACATGACCTTAGTACTGCCTCCATTGTTTTGCTACCTACTGAAGTCACTCACAACACTGCAGTTTTGTGGGCTGCTCCTTCATTTGTGTCAATTGGCATCATGACTTCCTGTGTCCAATCACCCTTGAATCCTCCACCAATAAGATCTGTTGAAGCATTATGTTAGAGGACCCTTAGCAAAAATTATGTTAGAGGACCCTTAGCAGCAATTCCATCTTGTCACTGTGTCTTATCCTTCTTCCATGCCACAACAACTTCTCATAACTTATGCCATTATCTCCCAATCTGTTCAGCCTCCTTCACCTGTCCTGCCTTCACATATTCATATCCATAGTCACTTTTCACTGGAGAATGCCACTGTGAAATAAGGTTTTAGAAGCTTCTACTCCTACCTGGCATCCTTTTCTATCAGCCCTTTAAAAAGTAACTTATCAGCTTCCCTACACACCTTTTTCCTGCTCTACATACCAGAACAAGGCCTTCTTTCCTTCTTTACTGTTACCAATAAAACTTTTCCATCTTCTGGTCTTCCTCCTTACATACTTTATTGCCTTCATTCTTATCTCACCATAAGCCTGTAGCTAGTCATTCCCAGTTTCTCTCCAGTCTCTGTACTTTCTTTCTCATCCATTCTTAAATGTGTAGGAAAGCATATTTTTATGTTTTTTTTTTTTTTTTGGCTTTCATCCTTAAGGTGAATTGTCACACTTTTGTAAGTGTTCTGGCTTTGTTTTCCATGCATTGCAATAGCAGTGATGCATACCATAGTAATAAATGTCAACTGTATTATCTTTGGTGAAATTATTGATTTCAAAGCTTTAATTGTCAAAATTCCGTTGGAATTTTGAAACTTATTTTTATGTGAAACTCTGCCCCCCTTCCCAGCATAACAAGTAAACAGTGCTAGGACAGAGAAGAGATGGGGATAATTGAGCATTGCAGGCTTTTTTCAGTCTTACTCTTATTTTTTCTGATCATCAGCTGTGACAAGATAAAAACAATGTAATGCATGCACCTTCAGTTTTGTAATCTAATCAGTATTGCACTTGGTGTTTTACTATTTTACTTAGTTACCATAAAGTTTGTGCAAATGTGAAACAGGTTGCCTCATGCCTGTTGCAGTTAGTTTTTAAAAATAATATTAACTGTGGGTTTCGTTTCTGAGTACATAGTCATTTATGTATTATTTTCAGGTATTCTAAGCAAAAATGTGATGCTAGTTGTGTAGTGCATACCTTTCAACTGTCCATAATATTGCAGAATGTCCCTGACTAATTTTTCAAACACACACACATAGAACTTTAAGGGTCCATATTATCTAAGTGAACGCACTGAAAAGCGAATGTTATATAATAGACCAACAATCCCAGGAAACCCAAAATGTCGAACACACGGATCAGCGATTTTTTTCACTTAAAAAAAAAAAATCAAAACACAAAATAAAGTGGAGGGCTTCGCACTCCACACCACCTGATGTGGGGGTCTGTACCTCCCACACCCCCTACTTAAATATACCAACTCCGAGATTGCACCACAGTAGAGGAAATGGCAAAGTCCCGAAAACGGCCAAGTATTTTTTTTTCCCTAGGAAAAATATCTCTGTTGCGTGCTTTCGGTATTTTGCCATTTTGCATAATGGCATTTGACTAAGCAACATTTGCAATTCATTACATTTGCTAAAATAAAAGGGACCCAAACTTTAACACGATATTGTTGCATTCTTCATACATAACTCCCATGTGCATATCGCAGTCTATCTCTGTTATGTACTCCCAATACTATTACCATTCCACCTTCTAATCCCTACAAATAGTTTTGAGAGTAAGCCTTTGTTCCATCCTAAACTGCACCACATACCTGTCTTTAGTGTCCTACAATTTCATACTACATTTTCATCAGAAATAAATAAAAGAACAGTTTATTTTACATACAGGTAAATTTAAATAATCCACCAAATTTTACTCCTTTGCTCAAGAGCAGCCCTGTGTGTGTGTGTTTGTGTGTATGTAACAATGTATAAGGCACAGCTTCTGTGTGGATCATTATAGCTCATTCGTAATTTATAATCACAGCTAATTTTCTAACAAATCCATACCATTCACTAACATCCTGCACTACATATCATGGGAAAATATTTTACCCATATACATACTGCTGCCACTTAAAAAACATTAACAAAACCAATACACCACTGTGAACAGTTATAACAGTAAATACAAGCACACAGTGAAAGTAATGCAGTCACCACTTTAAAAAAGATATAAATTTAATTTAGTAATCAGCACAAAAAAGTCATGATATCCTAGCAGAACCCATATTAGTCATGATTTCCCAAATGCCTTTCTCTGTGATATAGAGGAAGCCACACAGCCACATCAACATCAGCAGTGCTGTTTCAGAACCTCCCACTGAACTCAAACAAGGGTCATCCTTGTAAGGATTTAGAGCTCCAACATCAGAAGATAAGCCAAAACTTGGACTTCACTGCCATCACTAGAAAACAGCCCAGACCTCCAAATCACTTTTATGCACTGAACTGACAGCCTTAGTGCTGGAATCCCTAGCCTGACTTCAAAGGTCAGAGGACATTCCACAGAGAATTGTGTGAAAGTGCAGTGTCACACAATGTCACACAATGGAAAAGACAAACTGAAAAAAAAAGGGAAAATTTGAAAGCTATGAAACAATTATGGCAAAACCACAGAATGAGTCATTACAACAATAAAACAACCATGAAGAAGAGTAAGAAATCACTTTACCAATGTTACATTATTTCTTGCTTCATGTTCCATAGCTGTTGTAAGCATATCTTCTTCCATCTGTGCACCCCCTTGTTTATCAGCCTTTATACCCTTTCATAACCTCTCTCAGAAATTGCACCCCAAGCTATTATTAATCACCTAAGAAGATTGCGGGCTTATGGTTCACCTGCATAAATCTTTACTGATAACTGAACCTAATGGTTGTAAGAAGAATCTTGTTGTCTCATGAAACAGAATAGATTATACAATTACTTGTAATTAATATTCAGAAATGTACATGCTAAAAAGACAGAGCAATCGGCATGTCCATTGTAAATCCAGCATTACCTACAGCCATAGTTATTAAAACTATAAGCAACAGCCACCATGTTCTGTTTTCAACTTAGCAGAGAAAAACAAATACAAAAAATGATGGAAGACAAACTTCCACCTCCTCAAAATAAATGCAAAAAATAATGGTGGAAGACAAATGTCCACCTTCTCCAAACAAATGCAAAAAAACAATGGTGGAAGACAAACTTCCACCTCCTCCAAAGACAGACATAAAAAACTCACTCTAAATTTCCTGCTGAGATACCAGAAGTTTGCAAGCATCCTTACATAAGCAGTAGGACACGTGCCCATTTATGAGCCCTTAAAAAACAGTAGCATAGTGTACATTTAACCTATTGTACTGTGCAAGTTACAGCACTGACATGACCAACACCATGCACAGTACATTAGGAAGCCACTCTCAGCCAAGAGCAATGTGGAAAAGAATACAGAAACAAGAAGTTTAGAAATACAATGCCATTATTCTAAAGGAATCATTTTTAAGGGTCTGTATCACCACATCAAATGGTGATAAGTTTGAATGCCCTTTGTTCGAACCTAAAAGTCTGAAAACCTTAAACAGCAATCTCACAGAACAGCGATTTTTTTTTCCCAGGAAAAAAAATTGCTGCTCCATGAAAAAAAAAAATCACAACTTTAAAACAAACTTAATTGGGGAGCTTCACCCCACACCTCCTAATGTGGAGGGCTGTGCCCCACACCCCCCCCTACTTAAATATATCAACTCTGAAATCGCACTACTGTGGAGGAAATAGCAAAGCCCTGAAGATGGCCCACTGAATTTTTTTCCCTTGCGAAAAAAATCTATGTTCCGTAACTTCGTTGTTTAGGGCTTTCGGACTTTTCGGTTCAGACAAAGGGCATTCGAACTTATCACCATTCATTGTGATGATATAGACCCCATTTTTAATGCCATTCTATTAAAGGAATATTCCATTCCTGTCTGTGGCTAATGCAGCGTTTGCCCTAGCTGGCTTTGTTTAGTCACTTGGGCTTCACATTTATGATCAAATCATGGCAATCATAGGGGTAATCCTGCATTACCCATGCCCAGTTATGAATTATTCTTTGAATAATATATTTGATTAGCATATTAGGACATCCAGCAATTAACAGTTCATCTGAAAGATTGCCGTTTATTTTATTTACTATTTTTCATTAACTGGGTAACTAAACTGGCATCATTACCCTTTTCACTTGCAACTTGAACCTAAATAGCAAAGTCAATACAGCAAAAACATCAACTAGAGACTGATAATAGGAGAATAAACAATACAGTGGGTATGAGACAACAAAGAATTTATTAACTGAACATTAATAAATAGATTTAACAGTAGCCCCTGTATAATCATTACTAAACAGTATAGTCAGAATACAGCAAAATAAAACATTATTAAACTATTGCAGACGACAAGAAAGCAGATGTACTATAGCTGAAGAAACAGACATAGGTAGCTCATGACAACAATTGTATAAACATAGCAGCATTTACCGTATTATGAAATTAAGTAAGCAAATAGGTGATAAGACAGGAATTCTAAACATTATATGAGTTACCATATGCTGAAATTTATAGGGCATGGTCATAGTTAAACAAAATATCATGACAGAAATTATACAGCAGCTAGTGAATGTTAAAGTTAAATGAAAATGCAATCCTGTATCTAAAACTCATATAAATAAGATGCATATGTTTCTTCAAAGCAAATATTAACCTATCACTGAATATTTAATAATTTTAGAGAATGAAGATAACATTTCACGTTTTCTTTTACAATATTCCCCTGCAGAATTGCTCTTGAGGAGTTAATATCTAAACTAGTCTTAACCCAAATGAAATCAAATTTTAGCATAACTATTCAAAAGAAACAACACTAATAAAAGTTTCAGCATGACAAATAAAGAGAGAGGGATCATTCACAAAGAAGTTTCAGTGTATTTCCAAGATGCTTTTTTGTTTACCAGGAAGAAAAGGTAAAACGTTAAACCAAGTGAACCAATTTCAGACTCATCCCAAGACTATACACTCAAACAGAAAATAACATTTAGAAGTAAAAATACAAATTATGATACTCAAACTGGAACAGAACATATATAACAGTGGAAACATAATTACACTCTAACTAGAACAACACACATTACAATAACATTTAACACTCTGAATGGAGTAATAAGAGTACAGTAAAGTACATTAGGCAAATTGTGGTGTACAAAGTCCAACACATACTTCAAATTTTCAAAATGGTACAGAGAACAAAATGGATATAGATGATATTACAGAGCTATAGGCAGAAAAAGGAGAGAAAGAAGAAAGTATATATATATATATATATATATATATATATATATATATATATTTATATACTATACTACACACACACACACGCTACATATATATATATATATATATATATATATATATATATATGCGTATATATATATATATATATATATATATATATATATATATATATATATATATATATGTGTGTGTATGTATATATATATATATATATATATATATATATATATATATATATATATATATATATATATATATATATATATATATATACAGCCTTAGTGAGACAGTTATGTACATATTATTGCCTGGACCTGGAATAACAACTTGCTGTATTGAAGCTCTTCATCAGTGATACTATTATATGTGAATCACATAGACACTGTGCTTCTGAGAGTATGATTCTATTTTTTTTTTTTTGTTTTGTTTAAGAAAAGTCTGTAGCAACTCCTACAGTCTAGGGTGTACAAGGGAGAAACTATGCTTGGTTTTGGGTGGTTGCAGATCTAGTGGTTGATGTACTAGTAAGTACCTTGGTTTGCCTTTCATAGTTCATAGTTTAGTACTAGACTAACTGCCCTTATGGGCCATTTTATGCCTAGCCAATTACTCATTGTGAGAATCAAACCCTGCACCTTGTGATTGTAAGGTAAACACCTTAACCATTATGCCAATCTCCCACTCCCCTGATCTGTGCAGTTATGGTCACATCAGAGGACCAGAATGATAAATCTGGGGCAATTATGGGCACCCCAAGTTCCACCTGAGCCATCAGTATCCACCTTCTTGTTACGTCATAAATTAAGATTTGAGGAAATGATAACTTTCCATTATCAAAGCGGTAGTTATTTTAATTTTAGTTTGAACTGCGTGAAGGTGAAAGTATGTGTTTTGGTTCAAGGAAAGTACTTGGTATTTGAAAAATTTTAGTAGTTTCTACAGGCTGGTGGTTACTTTGTCTAATAGGTCTAATACATCAGTTTATAGTAACTGATTCAAGTTTTTTTTAAGTAAGACAGCCTTAGCATTAGTTGTTTTAGAAGTAGTTTCATAGTTTGTAAGCATTCTGTTGCCATATTTAGATCATCTTCCAGCTGCCTTTTCTATGGTGGAATAAGTAGGGTTAGATCTATAACTAATTATGCTTCATCCATACAGGATAATGGCAAGACTGAAAAAGTCTGCCAGTACTTTGTTACTAAACATGGAGAATAAAGAAGGGGTAAGTACTGGGCCTTGGAGGACTCCTTAAGTGAGTGAAGGAGAAGGTAGAGGTACCTAATTTGACATTAAAAGATATTCTTTAAAACATAATTGTTAAATTACATGGATGTTTTGTCCTGAATTCTACTGCTAAGATGGCATCTTGGGACAAAGTGTGCCTACCAGGTCAAATAATGCTTTGACTAGATCTATAAACATAGATCCTGTTTGTGTCCAAAGGGCAGTAATGGTACCAGTCAGCAAAAACCAAGATGGTGCCTGGATTGAAAGGAGTATTTTGTATATAATCAAACTGTTACATTAAAAAAAAACTTTCTTTTGGAATTTTCTACTGATGGTAGAACTGGCATTGAGCAGCAATTGATGGATAACTCGAGCCTAGGTATTTTGGGAACTGGTTTAATATGGCATTTTTTCAAATGGAAGACACAGTGTTGCAACAGAAGGACACATAGTAACTGCTGAGTAATGACATAGATATATATTCTGTAAACATTTTAATGAACTAAGACCAGAGAATATCAGAGTCAGAAAGGGTATCACTTTGTTGTATTAGAGCTGCCATTTCTATGTCTACAGTAGAAACGAGGAATGGAAGACTAGGGAGTATACATGGGTTTAATAGTCACTAGTCCTTGTAGGAATAAGGGTAGCTTTGAGATCTCAGCATGGAAGGCAATATCAGATAGTGGATCTTTAGTAAAGTGAACAGAGCTTTCACTTCTAGGGCTGAGTTTTTGGCATTGTCAGTTTGGGATAGTTACTGGTCTCCAGAAATTGTTTGATTGCCCAAGTAGAAAGGATTGCTGGAAGGAAGAGAAGAAGGTTTTTTGTCAAAATACACATCTTTAGCTAGGTTGTGAAGTAGAACAAATATGTTCCAAGCATAGCTCTCAGTTTACTTGTTGAAGAATATGTGATAAAACCAACAATGAAGCATGGACAAAGATCCAAAATCAGGAACAATTTTTAAATATTACTCTTAATTCACTTAAAAAGTTAGTTGAACAACACATTTTTCTGAACAATAATAAGTATGAAGCTCTAATGGCAGGCATTACTGACTAAATTTAATCTTTAGTAACCAGAAAATCAAACATTTTATGAGGGACACAACAAAATAGCACAATCAGGGATAGTTTACAAAATGAGGAACAGTTAACATGTATGGTTCTGAGTACCAGAGTTGAACAATTGCTTCACTTAATAGTGCTGTTGAATCCATTTGTTTCATTTGGGTTTGTGTAATCTGGTCATAATCATGGTCACATCTGGAAATAATATATATATTAAGTAAAACAAGTATATTACTAAGTAGACTGGCAAATTCATCAAGCTCCTGACAACTGTGGAAATAGTTACAATCCACAGCCGCAAGATGTGATTTTAAAATATAAATGTTTCTGGGCAACTTAGGTCTGAGGAAAATTGTTTGCAGAGAGCATTTCTGCAATGGTTTGCAATATTAAAAGTTACTGGGAAGTGTCTGTTCAGGAATGAATATGATTAGTAATAAAAGATATATGGACTGGAATGTCATTGATAACCAAATAAAGAAATGAGTGGTTGCCTGATTTGAACTCTGGCATTGCTGGCTCGTTTACTAGTTGAAATAGACCTAGGTATGTAAGGGATTCATTGGAATTGCTTACAAGAGGTCCCATGAGGTTAAGATGGAGTCACCAAAGATGGTTAAAATTTTATGGGGGAG